>NW_010187329.1:73856-135512 GCF_000695765.1 Mesitornis unicolor | reverse complement strand
CAGCAGGAGCTCTGACACTGCCTAAAGGAGTCTTATCTCTGAATGCAGGTCCTTCCCTCTCTGTTGTGGAGACTGAGCAGATGAATGAGGAAATACAGAGCTGAAAAATACATACATTTTCTTTTCAAACATGAGCAAGGATTGAGCTTTGTGTCCAAGTTTTCTTTACAGTGGGAATCCTTCACAATGTGTTTATTCTGTATCCAGTGGAAAACACGCTTTCACTGAGGAAGGTTTTTATACTGTGTACCTGCAGCTGGAGATGGCTGTGGTAAGAAATAATCAAGAAGTTAAAAAACAACAAAAAAGGAGAAGCTGATGGAAGACACATGCTGACTAAGGTCAGAGCTCTTTCCATTTTTAAAGACAGTATTGTTGAAGATCTCTATTCAGGGAATGATATTACCATAGACAGCATGACTAAGGAAATATTTTTATGACTCCCTTTCTGTTCTTACATTACCCAAGTACTTTCTTGTGCTGCAGCTTGCTGCGGGCTGTGGCTCAGGTGGAGAAAGGGAAGATCAGAGAAATAAAGATTCAACTCATTTGTTACTCTTTTCAGCATAGTTTTTCCAAAACATTTAGGAGGTGAATGTTCCTGGGACAAAACCAGTCTGGCCTCTTTGCTCTCTTCAGTCGTACTTCTCCTTCTTTCTCCCATGACAGTTTCATTATGTGGCAGCAAAACACTAGCGTCTTCACTTACACGTTTTCAATGGCCCACTGTTTGTTGTCTGCACCCAGAGGCAGTGTGCCTTATCTCTGAGCACAAATGAAATCCTCCATCATATGATACCATCTTTTCTTAAATAATGTTGAAGTAAGTAAGTATTTTGATAATATCAATTTTCAAGCACTACTGTGTGTACCCAAACTGGTGAGTTACTGCAGTCATCTCAGGTCATCTACAGATTTGTGCCTCATCTCTGTGTTGTATATACTGGCAGCATATTTTGAAAAGTTTCCTCAAAATCAGAAAAATGAGGAATTATTCTGGTAGGGCTGCAATCTCAATGAAGTCTGCCATGCTTATGGATGAAGTTGGCCATTGCAGTGTGGTACCTTGCCCTCCTGTAAAGGAAGAAACATCTTTAGGAGAGCAGGCACTCTCCTAAACTAAGAGACTGAGGCGACTGCTCTATATAAGGCAGAGAATCTGGACTCTAGACTCCTGATTTCTATTCCCAACTCTGGCATTGACTCATTGTGTGACATTTGGCAAGTCACTTACATTCTGAATGCTTCTGTCTACCTCTATGAAATGAGGATTTTTCAATGCAAAGCTACAGGAGATTGCATGGCTTAAGAAGTTCTCATATAAAGCAGAGTGATGTCCTTGAGTATATGATGCAATACAAGTCCAGAATCTAATATTGCTTAGTCATGTTTAAGAGACTACAAAGGATCTGTTAGATTATGTGTACTGAAATAAGAGGGCTCAGAGTGCTGTAGGTAACTTTTTTTTCAGTGACAGTGCCTTGGTTTTCTTTACATTGTGAGAAATACGGAAGCAAAACTTTCCCTGGTGAAAGTATTGAGGCCCAGCTGTTGTTCGGAAGTGGGATTATGCAGTTTAAATGGTTTATAAGAGGTGTTCATTTGAGCTCAAAAAGATCCATATTGAAAAACCTGTCTGGAATCTTTGCCTGCCATGCAGACACAGAGAGAAAACAGCAGCAGGAGGTTTGTATTTATATTCTGGCAGGGGCCCCTCACTGAAACCAGTTGCTCTGGGGACTTTGTTCAAGTTTTCTTGGCCCAGCTGCCAAGGTAGTGTGGAAGGTTACATAATGGCTGAAACAAGCTCAAAAATGGTGAAAAATATGTAGGTGTATCTTTGAGCAGCTATACCCCACTGGCTGTGTCAAGAAACAGAACTGCATTTGTTTAAGAAATAGTTTGTTAGTGCGCATTGCCCCACTTGGTTGTGTAAGTTAACCCTAAAACAAAATGGCTGTGGGCAATAAATTTGCAGCAATTGTGTTTCAGCAGCCTGAGCTGTGGGACCTGCGATATGCTCTGCAGTTTGGGCAGGGAAGGTTCACTCTGTGCGACGCGGCCTCGTCACACGCCACTCAAGAAGTTTGCGGTCGGGTCTTGCTTCAGCCTCATCTCTTGTGATGTGACTCGAACCAGATCTGCCGTTTCCTGCAGAAAAATCTTTGTTCCAATTGAGCCGCCTCTAAGCCAGCCAAATTTGCGAGTTTAATGTCTAGCTATTAATATCAGGCTGCAGCTTGGAGCCTTGCACGTTGTCAGAATCCAACCTTTCTGTGACATAAGCAGATTGAGAATGCCCCTTTCGTTCAATATTTCCACTGCCAGTGCCAAATAAGCAGCTTTACGGTTAGTTAGGAATGATCCTGCATATTTCAAGGCAAAGCTTGGCCTTGATTCTTCAGTGTACATGTTACCCCAGATCCAAGCTGAAGCTTCCCTGTATTCAGCTAATAATAAAAGTGGGGGCAGTGTGGAATTGGGAAATGGAAAATGAGAATGTGTGTTAAATATCCTTAAGTTGCCCTAGTTAAAAATGTCTTTACCTCTGCTGCAGTCACATGTGCTTTTCTGTGGCTTGATGCTGGGGAAAAGAAAGCAGAGTCTAGTGCATATACTGCAGAGGGGCAGGTTTAGTGGAAGGAATAGCTGCCTGAAGAAAACAGAGCATCAGAGCAAAGGTGATTGAGAAACATCGTTTTCCAGACTGTTTCCACAAGGGAATCAATGTTTTGTGGAAAACATTCCCATCACCTGGATGGATTTAGTTAAAGGGCTCAAAAATAACTTGTTGAGGGTGAAGATTATAAATCCTCCAATTTGTGTCCTTTTTCTCAAGTCTTCCAAACACTGATATGTGGATGGGAAGATCAGGTTTTGGTGTTGCTGCTGGGTGTCTGCACATATGATCCTTCTGCTGCACATATGATCCTGAGATATGATCCTTCTGCTGTACCAGTGGGTTCACATCTCAGTCCTTTCCTTCTTTCAGGAGTGCATAGAGAGCTGTGGGGGGAAAGTACTATCATGGACAGCTACATGTCATGGTGCTGTTAGCTGATTTCCTTCCCTGCTTGCTTTTTATGAAGTTATCATACTAAAGTGTTTCAAAATATGCCCTGGTTTTGCAAACAGGATATTTGATGTATGTCTCCAAGTAAATGTCATCCTTTTTCTAATTCCATGTAAAACACCTGAATAAAGGATTGCACATTTTTACCTTTTCCTTGCGCAGTTGGGTGGCCTCCTGTCCATAGCAAGTGACAGTTCTGGTTGGTCCTGCTGTGCTTTGTACTGTTCATTTAAATCTTCTTCCCTGTGTAATATTGATTCCAGTCCCCTAACTGTGTCACAACAGAGGATTAATCCCCAAGGAAAGGGAAAAGACTAGCTAGTTTGCTATGAGTGGAAAAGAAAAGGAATTCTCACATTAAAAACATTTTCCATAGTGGTTCGTGTTGAATGTTTCTGTATATTCCAGGGCGGGTTTTTATTTGATGCCAGAATAAATAGAAATACCTGCTGCTTAAAACAATTCATTAGAGAAGCAGTGCTTGGCTTTAGCAAAAGCCTTGCTGGGACTGTCCTTCGAACAAAAATCAAACACGCTTTAATGCACTCAAATGAACGTACCGTGGCTTAAAATGTCTCTTAAAGACACATTGTCAAGTTGATTTGGTGTTTGTGAAAGAAAGGGACCTCACAGCATTGCAGATTTTTCTGTCTCATGGCTGTGCAGGGCAGTGGAGAGTCAGGCTGCTGGCTTTATGGAACCAAAGAGAGCCATGGTACGGTGCAGTGGAAGACTTTTTCCTTCCCTTTTGGTTGCTAGGGAATAAATACTCGGCTGCACAACCCAGACAGTGCAGAACTGTGCTATTGGGCATATTCATCACTACCATCGCTCAGACCCCACCCTGCCCACAGTGGCTTTCCAATTTCTTTTCACCAGCTAGCAATCTCTCCTCTTCCAAATTCCCACTAAAAAAATGTGTGCCAAGTGAGTGTAATACAAGATTGCATAAATTTTAATAGAAGCGCTGGGATGAGCACAGCCACTCAAGTAATCAGGAATTCCTGGTGCCATAACCCTTGCTCTTCCTCACTTCAGTGCCCTGTGGGTGCTTTTCTTCCTCTCTTGTTTCAGGGATGTGGCTTCAGCCAGGCTGCTTCACATGTGCACAGCTGTTTGCAGGCTCACAGCTAAACACCAGAGGAGAATTCTGCTTATACTGGAGCCAGGGAGAGTTTTGTTAGTGATTTCGGTGGTGTCAGGATCCTGGTCCTGTTCTTACATGTCTGAGACACGCAGCCCTCCTTTGGGGCCTCTGTCAAAAAACTGGCTGAGGTTTTTTCTAGAGAGACGAGTTGGTTTGGGGTACCTGAGACATCTTTGGAAAGCCTGAGGGTGGTCCTTTGTACTTTCTGAACATCAGTTGACATATCTATTAAGCTGTCTGAGCATTCAGAATCATTGAGATATTTAAAAGTCTTGCAAAGAAACAGTAGTCTGTGAGAGCCAGAAAACAAAACCCAGTAGAAACCACAGTGAAGCTGACCAGTCTGCTTTTGGAAAGACAAGTAAAACAGAAAATACAAACAAAGGTCATATATACACAATCTGTTCTCCTCCATCCAGTCTGTAAAAAGTTAAAAAGCTGGGCACACCCAGTAGTTTTAACAGACTACATGTTTGTTGAGAAGTACATCAACTTTCTCATTGATTTCTATGAAAGCCTACAATGCTTGCAGTGTAGTTGGTTGAGTGAAGTGCTGATGTTATTTTATAGAGACTCATTTTCGTTTTTATTGTTACGGAAAGTAGAGCATTTGAATTACATTTGCCTTTGGGTTTGTTTTGCAGCTCAGTAGTCTTGTTTAGGTTCGTCTTTATTCATTCCATACACTAAGGGCAGTGGTGGATTCTTCCTCTCCTTAGTTGAAAAATTACTGGCTTTCTGGAAGAGATACAGTAGACAAATACAAGATACTGTCCTTAGTTTGGAGCTCATATGGTCCCGTGGCAAGGTCTTTTTGTAGAAAAGAGGTGATTCATAAGTCTCTTCTGTTCTTAAAAATTATTGATCTGTGAGTGCTATTGACTTAATTTCTAGTTATCTCAACCTTTTTCTTCATCTTCTCTCTGTTGTTTCATGTCTTGGGGGCAAGAATTAACTTGCATAACTAAAATAAAGGGAAGTGTTTAGTGGAGGGAGGGTTAGTGATGGATTTTCTGTATGCTTGTCATTGTTCCCTCTTCCATGTGTTTCCTGTCCCTAGCTCTGAAGTATCACAGACCCTCAGTTCCTCTTGCGATTAACCCCCTTCCCTTGCCTTTTTGCCAAGGGTCCATTCCTCTTTGGTGGTTGTTCAGTGCTCTTAGAAGACGGAGCGAAATTGAGCAAGAGCTTCTCTTTGTTCAGCTGGGCCTGGACACCAAGAGGCTGCTGTCCCCAGAGAGGCCTGGGTGCTCTGTCTTCCATCACGCTAACCGCGTGGCTCGCCCACTGAAGTCATGGGATTTCTCTACATTTACCACGCTTTGTTCTTCGTAAACCTCCAGCAGTTCCTTATTAGTTCTCTTCCATACATCATTCTCCTTTTGTAGCCCCGAAATGTGTTTCAAGCACTTTTCCAATTATTTGTCTGTCTGTCTTCTTAGTAAGCACCCATCCCACAGGATAAAACAATAGGCCTCGCAGTGGTGGGGTATGTGTGAAGCTCGCTGGTTCTCAGTCACTTGGAACTAAACACTGTCAGCAGGGAGGGTTAACGCTGTTCCTGCTCTGTACCTGGCCTTTCATTTCCTCCACCATTAAACTGGTCTTGGTAAATAATGCTTGTAGATATTCAAGTTGGGTTGCTGAAATACATACGAACTCTCTATCAACTGTAAGGCAGCATGTCCAAAGTCTTCTCATCAGCTTACCACCCTGCTTTTGTTTGGTAGGGTATCTTCGCTGATATAAATCTTGTTTTTCTTGTTGCTCACTCAAACACTCCAGCCAGGCTTTATGCCAGAGCTTTTGTCTTCCTTACTGTGACTCAAAGGTGGTGAAGGGTGTTCAAGCTTACCTTGAAAACTTGACCTTCTCCCATGGTTTTATTAATGGTTCATGGTAATGTGCTTTGATAAATACAAGAGAACAACTGTCTAAAATGCTGTGGAAAGGAACCGTAGAATTCCTTTATCAGGCAACATATTTCTCAGTAAATGTCCTTCAGGCAATCACATCTCATCAGTGTACAAGGTGGGTGCTGATCACTGTTTTAATGGAAGATAACCTTGGAAAACTCACTGGCTACGAGAATTGTGTTATGGTGCTTTCCCATCAGGCATCTAGGACAGCAAATCCTAGCCTAGTGACAACTTGGAGTGTAACTAAGCTCCTTTCTGTTGCCTTTATTAAAAGGAGTATGTCATAAGGGAAAATATTTGCCATGACTGTGTTGCTGTTTATTCTGATACTCTGAATTTATTCTTTCATTTCAGCTCCATGTCATAACTCACTTTATGCACTAAATCACTGTGCAGTTGGACTGGTACGGGTGCAAACATGTACTGCATTCCACTCCAGGGCCATTTATGTCTGTGTGAAATTATATAGACGTGTACACAAAGCACCTGGGAATTTCAGTCTCCTGGCTTAAAGGGCAGATGGCTGTGTAAGGTGTTCCCTTCCCCATCTTTTTTACCCCTAACACCCTTCCTATGTCTGGGGCTTTGACATGAAATCAGTTTGGGGAAAAGCACTCATCACTGTGTTAACTGACAGTTCCCAATGAATTTATGTGATAGTGTCCTTCAGAAGCAATTCAGTAAATTTTCCTGCTAGCATGGAGTAAAAAATAATCAGAAACATAATTTTAAAATGTTTGTTTTTCTTTTGTACAACAGGCATTTCTTATGTTTTTGGTTCACCTGAATATGCTAGACTAGAACTTCTGAATTACGGTTTTGTCTCCTAGACAGTTTTCTGCCTTGATTATTTTCTAAATTAAAGATGATTTGTGGGACACTGCATAAGAACCAAGGCTTTCCTTATGGTTAAATACCATTTAATCACCTTTTAAAGACATCTCTGCTGGTTATCTCTGAAAGTGGTCATTGTGTTTGCAACCAGACGAGCTGAAAGCAGAAGCCTAAAGGATGTCCAGCTAAGCATCCACTGCCAAAAAACTGTCGAGAAAAGCTCTGGAACTGCTCCTTGCTACTGTGTGTGTGAAGCTGAGAAGCCTTTGAGGCGGACATGAGCAGAGCAATCTCATTTTGTTAGGTCGCTGGACAAACCATTTCTGTCTTTTGGGGTTTGTAGTACTGCTGCTGCTGTCTCTCACCTCATTCCTGTAAATGGAGACTTGCAAATTGCAGATTTTACATGCTTTCTGCACAGCTTCACCAGCTTCTCACCCCATCACTTCCCCTTGCTGAGGATTTGTTTCTCTGGGGATTTCTCACGAGGATGAACAAATCAAATCATCTCTTCAGCTTTCATAGCTCATCTTGCTTCCTTCTTTCCCTTTTATAATATAAGGCTGTGGAAAGAGAAGTAATGTTTGTTTTCTACAGTGTCAAACCTGCTGTCAGTGCTCTATAAATAACCCATTGCTTGCTATTGTTATCTGTGCTAGAAATGCCAACCCGGGATTCTCTGCAGCAGAAAGCAGGATTTTCAGACCCAGGTGGACAGGGAAAATGTGGAGTCTTAAAAGTATTTACTCGTTGTTTCTTATCCAAGAGCAGGGAACAGATTTTGCACATCCTGACTCACCTGTTAATTCCTGGTGCCTCCCTGATAGACCTGTGCTGTTAAACAATCCATTGGTGATTTTTGCATTGTATTTTATTTTACTTGTAAAAAAAGGATTTCTTGAGAGGAGAAGGAAATGAATTTGTAACTAAGGTTTTTCCTCAGTGAAATTCAAAGCTTTTTACCAAAGAGATCAGAACTGTTATCCCCATTGTACCGAGTGAGGAAATGAAGCCTGGAGATGTGAAGGGCCATGCCAAAGGATGGAGTTGGCTGGGGGCTAAGCCACAGCTCTCCAGTCTCAGCCCAGGCCCCTCAGCTGGAGGCAACGCTACCTCTTCTCATGCCTTCCCAGTGGAAGCTCAGGTTCTTTGGGCAGCAGCCAGTTCTTCAGGTCAGTGAAATAATGATTCAAGCCTTCAACAGGCCAGAGGTTTGTCTTTCTTTTTTCTGCTGCCTGGGTTTTTATTTCTACCTCAATTTACACGTCCCAGCCTGGTCAGTTTGCTGCAGACTGCAGCCACATATTGTTTAAGAAAGCTGATGCATTTCTAATTGAGAAACCTCTGAGATTTTTCTTCTCCTCCTGTCAGACAGAGATGGCTTTTATCCAGTTGACTGCTTTACAGTGCCTTTATCCTTTGCTGGCTTGAAAACATTTCAGATAGTTTCTATTGTTTTATAGACCCTGTAGCTAAAAAACCAAGCTGTGTAAAAACATCTGTACATAGCTGTGCAATAGGCTACAGACATGTAGGGTAATAAGGCATGATTGCATTCATTGTAGCATTTGCTCCACTGGATAATCAAATAGAAGCATTCCAGTTGCACACAGGATATGTAAGAGTAGAGGAAGGAAATGAAGGACAGTTGCCTACTGTACTTTTACATTTCTTTTGTCTTGCAGCTGCCAAGACTAAATGCAATTTTGAGAGCAAGTTTTAAATAACGTAGAGATGAGATTTTGCTAGTGATAACCAAGAAAACAGCATTGGGTGCAAAAAAAAATTCCTCTCCCCATCCCTAAGAAGAAAGCTTGACCTTGTGCTGATTTTCATTGGGTTTTTATTTTGCTTTTCAGCTTTGGTTAACCATCTGGTAACATGACCTCGTATAATACCAAACCTACTTTGCAGGGTGTCTGGTCCTGGAAGGATTATGCTACACCAAGTGCACTGAATAGATTAAAAGTCAGTTTAAGTCCCTGGAATGCTCTTGGTTTTTATTTGACAGTTCTCCCAATTTCACTGCCTCAGCACAAGCTCCAAGCCTTTCAGTTGTGATTGTGCTATACATAATGCAAATAGGAGTTGGGCATGTAACAGGACTTTGTACCACAGAGAATCTTCCCAGTGTTTGCCGATGTGCTGGAGGTGTAGTGTGCGCAAGCACAAGCTCATTTTGTGGCTGTAAGTGTTGATGGCAGATGATCTAGGAGAGGTGATGAAATTTTGAGCTGACCTAAGAATGCATAGACCATGGTTTGCCATCACATGTTAGAAAGAAGCACCTCCACTTTGTTGACAAAATCAGTGTTTTACTGGAACATCCCGCTTCATAGTTACATTTGCACTGTATTTTGCTCAGCAGAATGATCAGTGGTCACAGCTGTATTTCAACAGCTAAAAATACGGTCTTATTTTTAGAGGTTCTGTCCCACGCTTGAGTAATGGTTACAATGCAGCAAACTATAAGTGATGTAATTGTATTTAATAGTTTCCTGACTGCACGCTGATCAGCTGTGACTGTTTTGTGCTACAGTTGTAAATGAAGAAGTGAATAAATGTTACCAACTTGGAGGTCTCAGCTAGGCCATCAGAAGTGGTGTAAGTGGCAGAAAACAGGTAGTAATCATCTCAACTGACTGACTCTCTTACTCCACTGGAGATTGTGTCCAAAGATAAGATGGTGACTTCATAATTTGCTAACAATTTATGTATTTGGGATAATTTTGGTCATCTTTTGGCCTCACCATAGAGCATCTGGCGTGGAGATAATGCTCAGCTGAGGACTGGCCTGCTGAATCAGCAAATTCACATTTCTCTGTTGAATGTCCAGAAAATTCGGAACAATTCTTTTAACCTCATTTCTTGGGAAAGTTTGAATGGGTAGAGGTGAGCAAACAGGCCAAACAGATAAAAAGAGATAAAAGAAAGCCAACGTGGTTTCTAGGAAAGGAAGTGAGATCATGGCTCAGTGACTTGTTGGAATTCTCGAAGGCTCTTCCTGCCAGAACAGAGAAGGAGAAGGGGGAGACGCAGTGGACTTCACATTCCTGGCTTTTTCTAAAAGCTTATGATGGAGTTTTGTTGCAGTAGTTAGTGTGTGCTCTTTGGGGTCATGGAACATGGGAAACAACTGTTTTCAGTGGCCTGAAGAATAAGTAGGGAAAACTACTGATAAAAGATCCATTATATTTCTGCCTATTCAAAATTTGTAGTCAGATACTGCAGGGAACAAAGGTTGCCTCTGGGCTTGTGTCCTTTGAGAAATGGGTAGGCTGCTGAGGCCAAAAATAAGATTTGTGGGTTTTCACATTGTAGGGAAGGGAGGAGGCATTAATAATCAACAGTGCTGCTATACAGTGAAAAACTTAGGTTTTGTAGGATCTGTTGGCATTTCAGCTGCCTTGCAGGTTGTGTGGGTTTCTAGCTGGGAAATTACACTGGTCTTCACTAACCCTCAGTGAATACGATGTGGCACTTGTGATCATAGGCTTAACTTTTAGTTTTCTGTTTCCTCTGAGCAATTATTTATTGGTTGAGATAAAGAGAAATTGATCTTCTTTCTTTCTTTCTTTATTTTTGCTTCCTGGTTAGATCAATGCAAAAATATGTGAATATATCTGTGCATTTGTTTGCATTTCTATATCCACTTTTGTGAATGTGTGCACCTGTTGGTAATGCCTATTCTGAAAAAAAATTACCATCTCTAAATGCATGGCAGAGTACTATGAATTGTACATACCTGAATTTGGCCGGATCTTCCTTGTAGAAAATACTGGGGTTTCCTTATCAAGTTCTTGCTAATTTAGATAGGAAAGTGATTGTAGGAGATAGCAAAATTTTAGCCTAATTTTCATTGAGGGGTGTGTATGTATATATATATATATGTATTTATATATAAACTGTCCTTTAAACCCCTCAAAATTTACTGGGACACAGGTGTTCTGCTGTGCACATTTTTAAATTTCAAGTTCAGATCCTATAATCTGCAAGGTGTTTGAATTAGTTTGACAAGTCTTTTTACCTTTTTGATCAGCTGATAGAAATATGTTGAACTTAGTAAAATAAAATAAAATAATAAAAAAAATCCGAGACCCAACCCATCAAATCCCTTTCTCCTTCTGTCCTCTTTCAGCATGATTGGTAGAATGCTAAGGATTTCTGTGTTTGCTTAGCTTGGAATTAGCCTTGTATTTCCACTTTAGTTAGTGGTCATGAGCAGTCAGCAGGTTGAAGATACTTGTTGGTTTTGTGTGGTTGTGTCATACATTTTTGTGTAGCCATTTTGCCTGATCTGTTTGCATTAAGGCTCTGTCTGCCCATAATTAGACTGCTGGGTACACAGTAATGTTCTGCTGAGGATCTACTTGTTGGTTTTAATAATGTCATCCATCAAGCTCGAGCATGTACAGCAATATTTGTGCTGTAGTAGACAAATAGAGTAAACACTGCGGTTATTTATAAGAAAACTGGCCAGTAAGTTAGGAAACTCTGTGTGGGTGTTTTTATTTATTGGAAAGTTAAACTGATGGTCTAAAATGAGTCCATCAGTCTAGTCAGACTTTGTTATTGAAATGAGAGAAAAGTAAAAGACTGAAGTTAGATTTCTGTTTAGAATTTGGATTTTACATCGCTGTTAAACCTGTAGACTTATGTTTTCTGTCTTCTGTGCTCCAGTTTGTCTGTGAGTCAGAGAGAAAATACTATGTCCACCTTGGTTTTATCTGGGTCCTGACTGCACCTCTCTCGCCCTATGTCTTGACTCCTGCTCAGTTCTGGGGAAGTACTGGTGCTCCTTCTCATCCCTTTGATGACCTCTCAGCTGTGTCTGTTTCCTTGGTCTTCAGCAAAGTTCACTGGAGTTGCTCTGTCCTTCCAGGTGGTTTTCCCTGTGATTCTCGCCTGACCTTCTATATCTGGACACACACTTAAGCAGTATTTGAAGTAGAGATGCTTTTCTGAACCTGGGCCTCGGGTCCTGCAACACAAAAATAGTGGTTAGGACTATTGAAGTAAGCACACTGAAGTAAATAAAGCTTTTTGGCATTACACTGAAGTAAAAAAAGACAAAGACCAACATTCTGGAAGTGGGAACTAAGCAAAAGAAGCCAGGAAATGGCTCAATGTGCCTTCTCCAAAGCCAGTGGCAATAATCCTATTGATTTTAGCAAGATTTTTATGAAACCCATGGTGGTTGTGATAGCTGGTACTGTTACATTGAACGTTATACATACTCAGCTTGTTTTCTGTGAATGCCATGAAGCTGTTGATGCCACCATTTAATCGGGTGGCTTTGCTGGGAGATGCATCTCATTACGCAGTAGCTGACAGGACGCTGCTGCCACCGGGCACCAAAGCAGGCTCGTATGAAACCACCCAACCTGCGGAGCTGGGACATACAGCTGTCACCATCACAAATTCTCGCCGTGAGCCCCTTACTGAGCGGGACTTGACAGCTGAAAAAACCCCTGCGAACCGTGGTGCAGACTCAGCACGTCGCTTTCAATCAGGGACACACAGGTTTGGTTCAGAACTGGAAATGGCACCCAGACAGCATACTGGAGTAAAGTGTAAAGCAGTTTCTTGCACTTCCCGGGGGTGTTTTGTTTAGGAAAGCATGAGCCTGGCAGAGTCAGATCTCCCCTTGTTGGTCCTGACACTTTAGCACAAAGACCCGGAGCAATAGGATGAATGCGTGTGCATGGAAATGTCCCGCTGGCTTCTGCAGGATACTGTGACAGTTTCTTTAGTGCTGCCTGCAGGTGCAGCCTCCCCACAAGCCTCACGTGCTGTCATTTCTGAATTCAGACTGAAAATGCCTCGGGACTGGGACTGTGCCTTGACTTGTGTCTGTGAGGCACCAGGGACTGCTCTGGCTGCTGTCAATCATCGCAAGGAGCTCAGCGGTATTCATCCAAATTTGTGTTTTCTTTCACAGGGGCTCGAGTTTGAACACGAGAGATTTCTTTTTATTAAGTGTGAGAAAAGCTCAATCTGTTCTTTTTCTTAGTGAAAACTTCTCTCTAGCTTGTGTTACTTTAAAGCTGACATTTTATTTTTGAGTCATTTAGAGAAAGAGATACTAAAGAAATTAGATTCACTCCATATTAAAAATACCTCCAGCTACATTACCTCTGAAATCAGCTGTTACTTCTCTTCTGTCAGGCTGGTGCTGTGATATGTTTATGTCTGCATAAAGTACAATGTGGGTCCTTCCCTTCCTGTGGGGTCTGTTTGGGAACCCAGAGGAGGGCCCTTTAGGTTAATAGTCATTTTAACCTGGTTTGGGGTGTGTGTGCACTGTGCTTATGTCTGTCTATCCCAATGACAGTCTCTCATAGGTTTTTAGCTCATTGGCCAATTTAAGCCAAATTTGAGGATGTGGATCTTGGGAATTTTAGGCTTTTGGAAGTTTTCTGAAGACTGGGAAGCTGAGTAGAGGAGAAAGCCTTAGGGACCACCTTCAATCTCTTGTTTTTCCATACAAGCTTCTCAGCCCAAGTTCTGACTTAACTCAGCCCTATTAACATTATCAGGCACAAAGTCCAGGTTTGTCAGTTTGCTCAAGTCAGGCAGGCTGTGAGGTTAACTCAGCACTCAGCAAAGAATTAAAACAGAAGGGCTGAACCAAGAGTTGCTTAAATAAGTTTATCAGTGCGTGTGTCGTCTGGCAGCTTGACAAAGTGAAGCCAGGAGCTGAGACAGCCCTGTAAGTCAGGATGTAGGAGTTGTAATTGAGAAGTATCACAGAAGCAATTTGGAAAAGCATCTGTTCAAAGTTTGATTACTGTGAATCATCCCATTCTGCTGGCCTGCTCTGCGAGTCGCCTGGGCTGCTCTGATTTTGCCAAGAGAACAGCTTGACACGCATACAGCGCCTAAAAATAAAATACACTTTAAATATTAACATGTCAAAAGTATAGATTCATTCACTTTTTGAGAGTAACGACTGCTTAGTCATTCTTTAGGAAGATGGAAAGAATTTAATTGAGCGCAGTGGAAGAATGCCATTCACCAGCAGCACAGGTGCTCAGCCATCCCCAAAACCATCCGATTCAGCAAACTGTGCTGAAAATCCCCAGACACTGAGATATTGTTCACGATGCATTGCTGAATGTTGTTGAACGATTGCAGGACTGATTCTTGCCCATAAACCCACCTCTGACCAACACCACACCAGGTTGAGACAGGCATGGCTCTGTGAAGCTCTTGAAACTGGTAAAAGTATCTTTTAATTTATTTGCATAGCTTCATGAGTTTCTTAGTGTTTGCAATTATGAGAGAAAACAACTGGAACTGAATGCTGGACCCTGACTGTTTGCTCTTAAAGCAGATGGTGTTTGGTACAGAGACTCCAAATATTTTTTCTGATTTATTGCCAAGTCTGACCTTGTGTCTTCATTCTGGAAGGGAGATACTGAGGAATTTGAAGGCTCCAGGATCCCTGCTGCTGAATTCCATGTTCCTCTTAGTTTAACAGCCTCATTAAAGGCTCTGATTTGATCTTTTCTTTCATTCCTCTTCATTCTCTCTGATCTCGGGCTCTCTGAAGCAGATGGCTCAGATGAGTTGCAGGGACAAACTGATAAATTCAAAACTGGAAATCACAGAACTCATCTGAAAAAGCAAGATGAAAATAGCCTCAAAGCTGGTGTTGGGACAGATGGAGCTCTCCCCTCTTGTCAAGCAATCCAGCAGGTGAGAGATGGGGGACTCATTTCTATCCTGTGTCGCTCTGCTATGGCCATTGGAGTGACAGACAGTGGTTCACACAGCTCCACAAATGCTGAATCCAGTGCTGTGTCGTCCTGTCGCCTTGGCAGGTTGCCTGTCTTTTGCATATTATAATGCCAATATTTGCGTGCATGTAAGAAGGGAAGATCCTGCTTGGTTCTACAACAGGTTGTAGAAAGGACCAACAGGTTCACCTTTGCAGTGCAGTCTTCATCCAGGTAACAAAATGAGGCCAACAGAAGAGACTCAAATCCAAACACCTTTGAGCTCCAGGCAGAGGTGGCTTTCAAGGACCAGAATCAGGATTTGCAGTTTGGTTTCACACTTGTTAGTGGTTTTTTTTTTTTGAGTTCACAGTCACATATTCCTGTAGTCTCTCAAAAGCATCAGACCTCCTGACTTCTGCTGGATCTGATTCAATTTTGGTGTTAGAAACCCTTGAACCACCTTGTCCTCATGCCTGTCTCTTTTTCTTTCAATAGTCTCTTGTCTCTTTTCCTTTTAATTTTTTCTTTCTTTCTTTTTTGTATCCCACTGATATCCATTGCTTGTTTCCATACCAATTCTAAAACTTGTCCTTTCCTTATGCTCTGTGCCATTTTTTTGCCTACACTAAGGTACAGGCCACCCTGTCTGAATACTTCCATGCCCTCATCAGGCCTTCTTGTAGTCCAGCTCCCATTTTTCCTCAAGTGAACCCACGATGCCAGAAACACATGACCCAGGGCTGTCGATGCATTTTTCTCCAGCAGTGAGTACAGAGTTCATCTTCCCTTCTGATCTTATCTCCTGCCCTCCTTGACCCCTGCCTCCCACAGAAGTGATTCCCTGCTGCTAACGAGATCAAAGTCATGTTTCTTGAAGGCTTCTGGAAAACCCACATTATCTCCATTTGCTGCATTTCTGTCCCCGTCTCCTCTCAATCCCTCATCTCCTCCCATCTGTCTTTTTCCCTTGATCACTAAATTTGAATGATGCCAGGCTTCTATCAATCCCTCCCCAACTGGAGTACTCCTCTCAGATCCACCTAGCTAGTTCTTTCCTCTTGACAGGAGTAGAGCTGTTGTAATATATCTTACTTTGGGTAATTAAACCCGTGTATTTCTATATGTGTGCATGAGCATGGCGACTTTCAGCACTGTGTAATGGTGTCTATAAACAGATGGTGAATTAGCTGCCAGGATTTGGGAGTCTACGTTCAGGAATGGTGGTTTGATTTGGACTAAATATCCAAAGCTTCATATTTAACTAGAGGAATGCAGAAAGAAACTGTGTTTTTGCCTGTTTGAGATCTGTGTTCAGCAGCAGCCCGGGCTCCTGTCGCTGGGGAGTGTTTGGGAGAAGCTCTCAGGAATGTGGCTGTTAGCATATCAAAGTAGAGTAAACATGTAGATGATACCCTGCTTCCTCTGCTCCGGTTAATTAAGCCACTCCTCATGTCATGTTAGATGGAGAGGATTTATTAATGTGCTGTCATCTAGGGAAAGGGAGGAGCCATGTTAATGGCATAGAGGATGTCACGCTGAACAAAGAGCAGATGTCAAATAAACAGGGTATTTCTTTTTATCTCCTTTGCTGAGGTCTTAGATCTCAGTGCTTTATCATAAAAGCTTAGAAAATTGGAGCTAGAAAGAACTTCAGGTGGTCTTTTAATGCATTCCCTTGCTCCAAGGCAAGATCAATGATACCCGTGTCACTCCTGATGGATATCTGCAGTGAGGCTAACCCGTAAACTTGTTTCCAGCTTTCCCTGGCATTTCTAACACTATACCTCTCCTCGAGTATGGTCAGTGTAGTGAATATTTATGCTTGTGATCACAAATCCTTGTTGAATGGCTTTGGAAAGGAGTGTGGTTTTCAAAGATGCCAAAGTCAAACCTTGAGGGCTTTCCAAAGGCTGTCTGCTCTTTGCTGGCATCACACAGTGTTAATAGCCTATCTGGCCTTGGTTAAAGCTCCTTCTAGGCCAAAAAGGTGTTGGAACATCTGTCAGCTTTCTTAATCTCAATGCATTTGGTAACTGAAGCAACCTTTTACTAGACTGAGTCAGGACAAGTGTCCCTACAGTCATGAGAAGTCTCCATCTCTTGGGCTTTTCAACTGCCTGGGCTGCCCCTTCTACACTGGGAGGAGCTCTGCTAGAATCAGTGAATTAGCACACAGTAAATCAATGCAAGGAGCATGAGAATAAGGCTCTTGACATCTTGGAGAATGTCTGTGTGTGAGCATGTTAGAAAATGAGCAGATAAAGGATTCATCCATAAAATTTAGAAAACCACAGGATTCCCAGGAAGCACCAAGGCTCTGCAGAAGGACTGAAATCTAAGGCTGAGAGTTGGCCATACTGGGGAAGAGGTTCCCCATGTTCCAGTAGTCAGAAAAGTATCCCCTATGAAAGGTATTGTGTATTTCATTTATGCTATTAGGACCTTGTGTTCTGAGGAGTGTTACACTATCAGCTCTAGAAACATCACAGCTTGTATGGTTAATATGAGGAGGAGATTTTATTTGTTAGTCTTTCAGGGCGTGTGTAATGAAAATCAAGAGATTCAGAAAGTAACTACGCTTTGTGTTTCAGCTATTTATTTTTCTTGCTGGCCTTTTGGGATTCTGTTGTGTATACTGGAAGTGACAGTGTTTTCAGAGTTACAAGGAAGAAGAGGTTTTACTGGGCACTACAGGACAACAGCGGGTCCTGTAGGGAAGGTGTCCAGCCACAGAGTACACCGAGTTCTGGGAAAGCGTGCTGCATCTCTGCAGGTCGTGCTGCTTTGGAGGCAAGGAACAGAGTTTTATTGAGGTCATGTTGAAGTCTGGGAGAAGGTAGATTCTCCAAAGTAAGAGGAGGATTCTGTGGTGATGGGCACATTTGCAACAAGTTGGCTAAGTACAGAAAGTCAGGGTGTATTGTCACAAGATCTTTCCAGTTATTTGAATGTTGGGTCTTAGCTGACTTTTCTATAAAGCTGGTGTAGTACTTGCCAGTTTCTCAGTGAGGAATATATATGGGAACTTGGATACCAGTTTGAAAACCTTGTATGAAAATGAATGTATGCTGTAGCAGTGGAGGAGTGAACCTCATGGCCAGATCATCTTCTGCCTGTAGGAATGGCATGAGCTTACTAATGCTCAAAAAAATTAGTGCTGGAAACTACTTCCTCCACTACTTTCCTCCACCAGCTAAAAGAAGGAAAGTCTTATACAAAATATACCGTCAGATGGTCCATGGCATCTGAAGCTCTTCCTGTAGAAACACTTGAGTTCAGAATACTGTGACTTGCACTGGGTACAGCACTTGGTATGACTGTTAACATGGTTATGTACCTGGCTGTAGCTGTCTCCCATTGTACTCTAATTCCTGTATTTGTGATTCATAATGAATGTATTGTTTTCAGCGTGGTTTTCATTAAATACAGTGACAATGGCAACAGTTTCTATACGTGAATATTAAACTCTAATGGAAACCATGTTGTTTCTGCAAGATTAACAGAAATTGGCATCTAGATGACTATCCAGCATTAAGCCAAAATTAATCTGTGCCACTAAAATTGCATGTCTGGCTTTGAATTAGCACATTCTCATAAAATGAAGGAACAGGTCACCCTGTTAGGTTCTTCGGGATGATCCCTGTAAACCAGACTTGGAACTGGAGGCTCAGTAGGATGGTGATGGTAACAACTGTGGCTTTTCTGTGTTGTAGATGCTGAAGAGGGTGCTTCCATGGATACTGTTCTTTTTTCACCTGGATATGGCTGACTTCTTGGGACCTCTGTTTATTCAGCTGTTGAACAGGGATTGTGTTATTACCTATCTTGGAGGCAGTGTAGTGGGTACTTCTTTAATGTTTGTTTTAAATTTTGGAACCTTTTCTATGTAGGCTTTATAGAAAGGAAAAGTATTTTTCATTTTCAGGTGTCATAAGCACTGAAAGATCCCCTTGGTGACTGACTTGATGTGTAAATACAGGCAGGGCATCTCTGTCAAACGTATCATTGCAATTGAACGGAAAGGCAGAGCATGAATCACTTTTAGGATTTCCTCATTTTACTTATGTAGGATGTTAAGAGAGGCTACAGGAGTATAATTGATGGCAGTGGGTGAGCTGCACAAATTGAAAATCGTGGGAGGATGAGAAAAACATCAGCTCAACACCAAGCTAGTCATGGTGGGGAATGGGAGGTTTTCTCTGTGCATGTGGATATGCAGGGAGTCTCCATCTGTGCCAAGCAGACTTCAGGACTTCAAGTTTGGCTCCCTTCCCCAGCAGCAAATACATGGAGAAGAGGAAAGCTAGCCAAGTTTTAATCAAGTTAAAGTTCTGTATCCAGAGGTGGCTGGCAAAAGAAGAGATTAAAGTATTAGGAGTGCAATGAAAACAAGACATTAGAGAGTTGAAAGCTGGAGTACCTGGATAAACCACTTGCTGAGTGAATATTCCACAGCCGTCAGAAGGAAGCCCTGGGTGTTTCAAATAGGACGAAATGGGAACCAACGCACCAGAATTTGTCTTCTTCCAGCTTTGGCTATCACTGTGGCAAGTATGTAATATCCTAATGCCTAGCTGAGCTGGTAGGATAAGTGTAATTATTCCCCTTAGAGATATTGCTAGCAGAGGGCTCATTAGCTGGCAGAAAGGCCAGCAGCTGCAAACTGTTTATGTATGACAACTTTTTGGATAAATCTGAGTTTACACAGTTGCCCATGTCCTAAGGTTTGCTGTGGAAGTGCAGATAGCTTGGCGTGTTCAAACCCCAGCACAGAAGTTATGGACTGTAATGATACCATTTCTCGTGAGAGAAGGGAAAAAACCCTCAAACTGGTTAACAGTAAAAATAGTAATTGGCTTTCCTTTCCCTCTACCACCGATGCTTGCGCTTGACCTTTTTTGATATTAAAAACAGATTTGTGATAATTTCTGGCAGTTAGTAATGTCTGGGAAGATAAGAAGAAAGCCCCTGTCTGTGTATTTTCATGAGCACAGGTTAAGTGGTTTTTTCTTTAAAAAAAAATAAATCCAAACCAGTTCAACTTTCTTCCTTGTTTTTCATTTTCACGCACCTGTCTCCCAGACAGGACCAGAAGCCAAATTACCAAATAAGAGGAGCTCCTCTTATATTCTTCCTAGCCTGGCAAAACCACAGCATGCGAGGATTTTTGTGAACATGTCTGAATTGATCAAGTTTCTATTCCAGTTCTGCAGACTTGAAAGGCTCAGATAAAAATTTGGAATTTTAAGAGGCAAACGACAGTTTCCATTCATCCCAATGAAGAAAATAAATCATTTCAATCTAGCTACCAAGGCATTGTACTACTATCATTGTCAGTTAAAGGTGTATTCTCTGCATGTCGGTTATATGGATCATTGTATTGGGTTACAAAAAGGTTGCATTCATATTAATGGTTCAGATATATTTACTAAAGGACTGCATTATGTTTGCAGATGAAAAGCGTATTTGCTATTTATGTAAAATACATTGATCCAAAAGAAAATTACAGTCTTAGGAAATAGTTTGATAGAAAATACATCTTTCAAAAACATTTTTGAGGCAAGCTTTTTCGGGCTTAAAATGCTCTAACAATTTGTTATAACTGGCTTGCTGTTCCAGAATGACTCTTATTAATAAGCACTCAGCAGTTCACGAGTTGGCTTCTTACTGAGTTCACTTCATTTACTGCAAAGGTTTCTGCTGTTCTAGGCTTGAGTTTCCCTGCCCAGCTCACTTCTGTTCCTATATTGTCTGATCCCTGGGCTCCACTACAACAGAAGTTTTAATAATTGGAATAACGAGCTAATTTCAGATGTCTGCCTTTTTAAATTGGTCATTGCAAATATTATAAAATAGCCACACAGGACTCACATGAAGCATTGAACACAACTAATAAAAAGAAGGTGACTAAGAGTCTGTAACTGAGCCACAGTCACTTCTTTTTCAGCCACTAATGGATGTACAAGTCCTTAATCGTTAGTTTTCCACCTTTGAATAATGAGGCTTTGAGCACAGAGCAGTGTTATTGCCAGTTAGGTTCAGTGGGGATTAGAACCACTAAGACTTTACAAAGATTTCAGAAGAATTATCATTTGAGGCAAAGTATTTGACATTTTAATGGATATTTAACCTCTTTTAATATATTGACCCAACTCTAGACTATTTTTGCTACACCACACCTCCCAAACATGGAAATATTGCCCCCTTCCATTTCCAAGTGACAGCAAACATTGACTCAGCCTCATTTTATGAAATTTATCAGGAGTTTCGTACGAATCATTTCAAGCTGAACTGCCCTGCCTGATTGAGCAGGGTCATAGCAACCCATGGTGGGAAGAGCCTGGGCTGGACCAGCTCGGGGGTGAAGGTGAGCTCCAGGGCCCTCACTGGTTTTCCTCTCTCACAGCTGGGGATCGGGATTACCAGCAGCTGATGAACCATCACGCTTTTGTCTCCTGTCACAACACAGTGTGCTCCAGTGGAGAAGCAGCTATGGAGTGGATTAGCAAGTTGGCATGAAGCATCCTTCCTCCCAAGTGCCCTGTTTCGTGTGTGCACGCTGGGAGGGGGTTTAAGAACTCAGAAATGCACAGAGGCACAAATCTAAAGAAGCAGAGGATTGGCTGAGTCACCTAATTGTTCCTTTTAATTTCTAGCTTCTGAGACTCAAATATTCAATTTTTGCTCCTCTTTAAGCAAAATCTCGCAGTTCCTCTTAATCTCAGACCTTCTGCTATTGGTTTCACAACAAACTAACATTTTCTCAAATGGTATTTTCCTTCTGCCAAAAGGATTCCCAGAAATTGCTGATTCAAAGTAAGATTGGAAAGAAAAGCCTGGATTGGTGAGGATATTGTTATTTGTAAGTCACCATAAGGGTACATGGTAGCAGATATAAATAGGGAGAAATATCTACTTCCCTTTCAGAAATCAACCAGGAATCTTTTGTGATCTTTAAAAAAAACCCCAGAAGGCAGGTTCATAGCCCAAGACACACTACAGACACTTACAGGTGTGTGGACTAAGGTTGTGATCTCTTAAAGCAACATATTGCTTCCTGAGCAATTCCTTGGCATCCTTATGCCTATTCTGCGAGTAAAAAGCAAGTCAGTTTAAGAAGAGTGCTGAAATCCAGCCTTCTATAGGCATTGATTAAAAAAGATTAGATCTTAATTTAATTTTTGTGTGTGGTATGAATCTGGCCTTCTACAGGCAGCACTTTTAAAGTGAGTGAGTGCTGGTGTCTGATTTCTGCACTGCCTCCACTTTCTGCTGCTGATGCTGAATTAAAAAGCTATCGCCCATCCCTTCATTCCATCGCAAATCCCCCTGGCAACAAATATCCATATCCACATTGTTGTCAAAACTCATCAAAACAGAACCGGTCTAAAGTTTTACACCGTTTGCTCCCTGATAAACACAGCTTTGTCAACTCTGACAGCAGAAGAGGAAAATAAAGAGATCGTATCTCCATTGCATGGCTGTGGTCTACTCATTAGAGGCAGCTACATCCTAGCTACCCCTCTGTGAGAACAGGATTACAATGAGGAATTACATTTCTTGTTTTCTGTTAACTGTATCTGCTGTGAAAAAAATGAATGGCATTTTGGAAGGTCTTTACATTTTGACTTCTTCCAGTGGCAGGATGAACTCGGCATTTAGGTTGCTGCATGCTCTCTGGAAATCTTGTTTTGTGTGCACACCTGAACTGTTTGTGTAGCTTTTGAGAGGTGCTGTTCGCTGGGAGGACTTGCATAAAGACATCCCTAGGCTCTATCTCTGTCTTTAACCTTTATGTATAACTCCCAGTGGCTTAACTGTGGTTTCTAGGTGACAAATGAAATCAAATCTCATCAGGAAATTGTCCTGTGCGTGGTGGGTGATGCCATCACAACATTTCCAAGTACAGTTGCACTTTCTGCGTGGGGCAGTCTGGATGCAGGAAGGGCATATGAGGACTATTGGTTTCCATAGCAGAATTTCCATGTCATAACTTCCAAATTCCTTTTTGACTGCAGCCTACAACCGTTTGTGGTGCCCACACAAACAGGGCTAGAGAGCACTGTGCAATTGTCCGTGGGATCAAATCCTAAATTCCACTAAGTCATAGAAGACTTCTGCCACCTACATTGGCCTTGTGACTCACCATCAGGAGCATGCCAGCTTTTCTGACTCTGCCACTCTTACTTTCTTTAGGTATGAAACTAAGGGAAAACATCAGATGTTTTCAGGGTCTCTGCTTTTATTGTTTTATTCCTTCTCCCCAACTTTATTCTGAAAATGGGAAGAACTCTGTTTAAATGCTTGTTAAAGCTACTTCACTGCATCTGCTAACATTGTAGTAGGGGGCATTAATAGACAAGCTTAGATGAATTTTTCAGTTGTTTAAATGTATTTTCCAACAAAAGCAGTGGTGATGAGTGTGTTGAACTTGTTTCCTGTCTGACAAAACTCTAGACCAATTTTTCAGTAGGATGAGGAACAAAATACTCAGATGATTTTGTGTGTGAACTGCTCTAATATTTTTCATACTGGATTCGTGTTTTATCATTCTGGTTGAGTTAGTGCTGTACGTTTTGAGTAAATGGGCTGTTTCACTGATTCTGATGGGAACATTCTCTGTGCTTCTGTTGCAGGAATTGCTTACCTGGGAGGTGTCTGCAGTGCCAAGAGAAAGTGTGTCCTTGCTGAAGACAATGGTCTCAATCTGGCTTTTACAATTGCACATGAACTTGGGCACAAGTAAGAACTTGTCCTTCTGTTTCTTTCTCTAATGGTGCCACTGTAGCCTACTTTTATTTAAAGCCATACAAGTAAAATTACCAGTGTGGCACATTTGTTATGATTTCATAAATCTAGTAGATTGATAAAGGAGGCTTATGTGAATATTCATTTCAGCACACATAAATCTTTCTATTTGACCGCTCCCCTATTTTCCACTCAATGTTTTGATTTTGAGTAACACAAAAGAGACCTCATTCTGTTAAATGATTGGTGCTAGTAGTTAGAGACTAATTCTGCTTTTATTTATGCTGTAGAATATGTCCACAAAAAAGACATCAACTTCAAAATCTTTGGATTTTAATAGTTAAATACTTGGATAATGGTTTCATCTCTACATGTGAAGTAATCTGCTGTGGCTGAAATTGTAAACATCAGTATTTTGGAAATGCCCTTAAGCAGTATTATTTGATCAACAGAAAGAAATCAGAGAACTTGATTTATCAGCTCAATCACAGCTAACTAACACGCTTTAAATACTGACTGGAAAAAATAGCAAAGAACGTGATAATTTTTAGGCAAACAGAAATTTGCAGAATGAGATTACTTGGTACTTTCTACAGGGGACTTTGAAGACTTTTTAAAACTGTCTGTAAATATCCCATGGACAGAAGAGAACAAAATTGATTGGAAGAGTCACTTACTGCATGGTCTTAGTGCAGTTAATGAGTTAACCCAAAGGTCAGCATCCACTTTCCCTGCTTTCCAGGCTAAGTGTAATAAGCACTTACTCATAGTACTTACGAGCTTTTTTCCCTTTCCATTGACATCACTCTGCTTGCACCGTGTCACAGTTACACTGGGTAAGGTACAGAATTAGACCAGGAAGAAATTTATACGGGGGCAAGGGCTGTGCCCATGGGATTTTCCTTCCTTTAGCCTCTCTGTTCCTTCAGTAAGAAACCCTGCACAAGTTTTGTCTGTACCCTTCTGAACTCCCATTTATGTGTCTGTTGTATCTTCCTTTCCTACAGTAACAAGTGTTTGACAGCTAAGTCAGAGCCAATGAATCATGTTCAGATTCTGGCCAGTCTCACTCCATGACAAGTAATTATTTTATGGCAACGTATTTCAAAGTTGCATGGAGGATATTTAGGTTACTACCAAAAATGACAAGACGAAAATGTTTCTCCTGTTCACCCTTCAGTGACACTGAAGGCAGCTGAGCCAAACCGAGGGTGGTTTCAGCAGAAATGAAGGACATTTGGTTTTGGTTTTAGTTAAATTACATGCCAAGATGTTAAACTGAGCCTAAACTTAATAGCAAATTAACCTGTGGGTAGTGTTAAGGGAAATTCAGCACTCATCTTTGGATGGGCCAAGAGCAGGAGGGAAAAATACTTGAGCTGCAGAAAATCCAGCTGTGTAGAAGAGTGAGACTGCTCTGCCCTGGTGTTTGCCAAGTTTCCCAGCAGAGCTGTCAAGCTTCCTTCTAATAATGCCTTGCAAAAAATCCACAACATAAATAGGGATGTAATGCTTTCGGATATAGCTTTCCATCTCTGCAGAAAATAGCACACTCCATTTTCTTTTTGAAGTGCAGGTTTGGTGGTAAGATCATGATGTCCTTTCTTTGCTGGTTTTCTTTCTTTGCTTCTGTGTTGAAAAACTGTTTCAAGAGGTGGGTATGAGATGTTAAAAGGGGTTGACAGAGGGTGGCTTGGGTTCAGTACTCGGGAGGGTTTGGACAGTGAGTGTGCTATCGTGCAGAGAACCTTCTGCTTCAGGAGAGTCGTAGGTCCCATTTTGGGGAGAGATGGAGAGCTTAAATGAAGATTGCAGGTGAAGAAGGACAAATGACAGAGAGGACTGCATTTCCTAACAGAGCTGACTCATCATGGAATCGTCCCTTTGTAGTCATCCACCAGTGGCCTAGTGACTTATTTCAAATTCTGATCAATTTACTGGTGCCCTTCTAGCCTTGAAGTCAACAGGAGTCTTTTCATTGACCTTACTAGGTGCCAGGTCTCTCCTGATACTTCTGGTTTTGAACTTCAACAGGGTGCTCCGACCAGTCCGGTTTCAACACATCTTGTGCAAATAGAAAGATTGTTTGCACACTTTACCTACAAGTTTTTAAGTGAAATGTAAGGAAACCCATTACAGAGGCAAAAACAAAGAAGCTGACATGAGCTTCAGGTTTAAAAATAAAAACCAAGGAAAACTAGATGCAATTTTCTTAATTAAGAAGATTTCCAATCAAATCTTACATCCATAGTGGCAAAAATATAAATTTTGGAGAGTAATAGTTGTGAGCTTTATTGAAGGCTGATTTCCTTGTGAGTGTAGAAAAGCTGAGATTTATTACTTCTTGCCCTAAGACTAACTAATGTCTGTGGAGATCACAAGCCCCGTTTGGCGTTCACAGATAGTTTCTGATGTAGACTTTGGAAAAAGTGAATGAATTACTAATTGATGTGTCAGAGTCCTAATCTGCCTCTGGTGTCATTTGGACTCACCTCAAAAAACCAGCATTATGGACAGCTGCACTGTGAAAACATGGAGACATCATTAAGTAGGTCCATTAGGGTGATGCTTATAAGTCCTATGAAAGTTCATCTTCAGGTTTAATATATAGAGTTATTGCATGTGGAGGTGAGTGACACAACTGTTGTATTTATATCTTCAAATCTGGAGTGATAATTTAGATCCATGGACACAAAGGGAGCATCCATTTGTATTTAGATACAATTTTTCCTACAAAGATTTCAGGAGAAAAATTCTGTTGTTACAAAACTGATTATGTGATGAGGCTGTAAATCATAAACTTCTTCCCATACAAGGAGGGACTCTCAGCAAGTATTGTTTCTTTATTCAGCATGGTCAATAGTGGATGTCTTTTAAAATAACACACTTGAATGTAACCACATTTAGTTGATTTTTATCCAGGGATTGCTGTGGAGTACTGTGTTCTGACCTACACAAAAGGGAAGACACTGAGATCACAGTGGTCCCTGAAGTCTTAAAAATGTACAAGTACAAGATCTTCATATTATAAACAGCTTAATAGGCTGAACACATTTTTACTCTCATATTTACTCATTTTCCCCTCAGACAAGCAGGGCAACTCCATCAGTAAGAGCTTGAAAATGCCCTACTGTTGTCAACAGGATCCTGAATGGTGCTTCCCTCCTCCTCCATGAACTGCACCAGTGTGAAGTTGATCTGAGATTCATACCCCAAAGACCACCCTGAACAACTGTAACTTTCAGAAAAAGAACGCCCCTTTCTCCTCCCCTGCTTCTCCTTTTTGCCTACAGCAGTGACATTGTTACCATTTTCAAGTCATTCTCCAAAGAAAAAGGCAAATAAGTTTTTTAAACAAAAGCTGGGATTCATCCTTATATCCGTTATCCCCGAAATGAAGTGGGTGGGCTGTAGCCAGTGGTTTTTCAGGACAACAATGCCAGCTTTGTTGCCATTCCTGTTTCTTTCAGCAGCCTCAGTTTTCCTGTTGTGGGATGGAGGGAGGGAAAGTTCCCATTCATGAGCAGGCAGAACCTGGCACTGCCTCGATGGTGAGAGCGCAGCCGGAGGTGGTATGGCTGGAAGCCACGCCATGTCAGATGCTCTTAAGAAAGTGAATCAAAATCAACTGACAATAAGTAAGATGCGGTCTGATGCCAGCAGTCTGAAACCGCATGGCGTCAAACTTGAAGCTGAAAGAGTTGAGGAGAAAAACAAGCCAAAAGGTAAAAAGCCTAAAAAGTGCACAAACCAAATAGCTCTGGGTTTGGAATCAGTCAAGAGAGGAGTTTAGAACCAGCAGGTTTCTGTCCAGTATGATTATTTGCTTTAGATGTTAATTATTGATAGATGTAATTTGGTTAAAATTACTTTAGGGTGCAGAATTATTTGCTGCATAATTAACTATGGCCTTTCTGGTGTGCCTTAAGCAATGGTGGCATTGCAGGTGAGGGAGAAGCACTCTGGATGTTTCTTTTGTGGCTTGGTATTTATGCTGATAGAGTTGTGAGTAAACTTACTGCCTCCCTGATCTGTCTAGTGCAGCACCCAGCAGAGAGATCCTGTCACACCAATGGTTGTAAAGCAGAGTGTGAAAATATTGCAGGTTGACGGGAAACGTGTCTTGAGCAGATTCAAAAGGTATAGAAAAATGTCCTGTGACAACTTACACCGGCAAAGCCAGGTCAATGTGGTGCAGGCATACAAGCTTAATTCCTAAGAACCAAGCAGGAAATTAACAGTCTCCCTTCTCCCTTACCCTGCAATTTATCAAGATTTGGTCATAATGCATTTTAAAAATGAAAAGTTTCATGTGAAAGCTGAGGACCACCTGAAGCTGTTTGGAAAGGAAAAAACCAAACAACCCTCTCTGTCTTTTATAGAGCAGCTCACCATAGTCCCGCCTTGAGCACACGGCTCTACCAATGTAGGCAGCTGAGTGTAGTTTATATCCTGGCTGACTTTAAATATTAACCCTATTTTTCAAAAAAGTTCCCATCTGGGCTTCTTTTTCTGCTCTGTATTGCTTTTTTGACTATCTGCATTGCAATGATGGCAAATGTGAGGATTTCTTCATAGCATTTGTAAAGAGCTGGTTTTTAGAAGTATGAGCAAAAGAACCAGGAGGATCCTAAAGTGTTACAGTGCTGACAGCGAGATCAGTCACAGAAATAAAGGCAGACCTTGCAAGCGCTGTCTGAAGTGTAGCAGAGCCATGAGTTAGCCCCACATTTATCAGGCAGGTTCTGCCTGACCTGAATTTCTGTGGAATGTTTTTCTTCATCGCTATTGCAAAAGTACTCCCATTAATTGCCAGGAAGCAATCTGTCCCCAGATTACTTCTTACCTCCCAAAAGGCATTAAAAACAACATTACTAAAATTGCAGAATCAAACATGTGGAAACAGCAAAGTCTCAGTTTCAGGGTTATCTGGATAACTTCAATTCTACCTCTAGTTCCTCTGTCCTGCAAATAAGGCCAAACTTTTATGCATAGGGTAGTATTTCAGCATGGAGTTAAAGACTGCAGTTTAACACATGCCAACAGGCATCTCATTCACTCCTGTGCATGAATGTTTTACCAGAGAGAGACCTTGTAAAGAGATGCCCGTCCTGAGGGTAGGATCCATTTTCGTGATGGCTCAGGGATGCAGCCTGTGGCTGACGGGATCCATCTTGTGACTGGATACACCTCACCAGTGGCACTGCTGCCAGTTTAGATGTAGATTCTGTCTCGTCGTGGAGAGCTGTGGTGCTCTGTAAAACCCTGAGTGGCTGCTTGACCACGCTTTGAAAGGGGATGTGTTGGTATTCACATGTCTGCAGTTGTAGGGGTTGAAAATCAAGGTCGGTTGGATCCCAGGGAGGACTGGAACCAGAGGCAATCCCATACAAGCTTTACTCTGAGCTCAGGTACTGGTCACTGTGTTGCTACGCCAAGACTTCCTGAGTAGCTGGGTAGTTTGATTTGGGCAGTTACTGCCCCAGCAATATTGTACTGGTGCCAGCACTCTCCATTTAAATCTCACAAGAGTACATCTCTCTTCCAGTACATTGCAGGCGCAGGATTCCTGGGAGTGACGGACTGCCATGTAGACGTATCCCGAGGCTGGCCAAAAATTCTGGCAAGAGTCCGTACCCACCCTGGAGCTGCTAATTTTATTTTCTGCCATTTGTGTTGTAAATCTGTTGTGGAATGTTTCTCTCTGTTCCCAGGCTCCCTTTTCTTGTTCCCCTCCTCCCAGGTTTCATTCTTCTTCCACAGATAATTGCAAGCACATTTTCACAGTTAAGTTGCCCTTCTCTGTACAACTCCAAAAGGACATAATGGAACACTGCCTATTTCATCATGTAAGTTCGTACATCAGCGTGGGTATGATCTAGTCAAAGTAATTATTTAGTAATGTAATCTGGTTTTGAGGAGGAACTAGGTATAGCCTGGAATTTCAGGACATGCTGCTTCCACTTTTGGTACACACTGTTTTAGGCAAAAAAAAATATTTTGTACCTCAGTAACTTGACATTAGTAGCAAGCTTTCAGAAATCTGTGTCCTTAGGAAGCAGAGATCAAAGACAGATATAGATTAAATATATGTAAGTAACAAATACAAACAGTGCAGATTTCTGCAAGCATGGGTGGTTTGACCTGAGGAAGAGGTAGTGATGGGACACCACTAAACCTGCCTTCTCTCATGAGTGGCTTTTCTCACCCTTGTATCTTCCAAGTTTGATGGTTTATTTCCAGTATTGGAGTGTAATCACATTGGAACTGGGCGTGGGAATGTCTACCTCCCACTGCTTTCTGGCCTCCCGTGGCAAGCATTAGTGTGGTTCTGGGCAAGGGTTTCTATGGATTTACTCTACGCTTTGTGAAGGATGTCTGTGTAATCCCTAGTGAAGCAACATTCTCTTGCAGTCTCTCTAATTTCTTTGTTTTTGAGCATCTTGTACAGCTTTACTTAACATAATAAAACTGCACCAAACAGGCAAACGACAGTCATTTAGAAAGTCCCAGACAACACTATTTTTGTTTAATCAATAGCTTTGTGGCTTTGCCAACTACGTCTTTCTTTTTCAAGGCTTATTCTGCTGAGTAAGCCAAGGCCACGTTAAACAGCTGGGCCGGAATGATTTGGCAAATCTTGCCTATGCTTCCTGCTACAAGGGTTCTGGTTTCATACTTCATTGGCTTTGCTGGCAACAGCCTTGTGCACCTAGTGACCCAAAACATAGGAACGGGACAAATCCCCATTGTGCAACCTCTGCAATACACACCAACACAGGAAATATTAGGTTTGCAAGTGCCATTTACCAAACAATCATTTGTTTTTCTACACGGGCAGCAATCTAGCTGAAATATTTACTTTTCCACTAGCAGCTGGGTTCCTATAGGCTGTAACCCACGCTGTCTGCCTGGCCTGCTGGGTTCAACAGGTTCCAGGTGAAAATGACTGCAGAGCTGAGGAAGGTGATAAATCCCAGGCTGTCACTTGGAAAAGCCTTCGGTAGTAACTCAGCAGCAGCAACGCCAGTGGAAATGTTGTTGCATCTCAAAATGTGGCTTCCTTTACCGTTATGTCAGTGGAAGGCTGCGCTGCAGTGGAACACGGTTGGCTGCCCCTTGGCCAACAGTTGCGTTGGGGAATAAAATTCAGCAAAAAGAGTTTACTAGACAGATGAAGTAAAGAGGCCTTCTTTGTTCTCACTGATCCCTTTCCATTTGCAAAATCCTCCCTACATCAGATGCTGGGCCTCTTTCCATCGCTGAATCCAACCCAGCAGGGAGTTTTGTCATCTGTGTCTTTACTTGAACCTCAGTTTCCAAAAAAAGAGAACAATAATCCGCAGTTTTCTGAGTTTTCTTCTTCTGTTCTTGTTTAGGTAAAACAAATCAAAGCAAAAGGAGTCTGATGATAATTGCTTGTTCTCACTGTGTCATCTTTGCTTGGAAAGTTTCCTTCCTGCTGGGGTCTAATTAGCTCAGGGTGTTGAGCCTGAAAAATGAGTATTTTTTTGCTATACATTCGTTCTCTGTTCCACAGTCCACTGAGACAGTAATTTTGTACACTACATCTTATCCCCATCAGGGACAGTTTGACCTTTCAGAAATTTCTGATAAAGAAATGCTCCCTAGAAACAGTTTGCTTCTTAGTCTGGGTAGTCGTTATGCTTTGGGAAAATATCTCCTTCAAAGGAAAAGCACAGCTTCCTTTCTTCCTCTCGAAAACACAACCACTAGCACCTTTCAACGGGTAAATTCTTTCCTGGTTAGTGCTTTCTTTATCTCAAGTAAAGGTGCTTGCTATGTAACATGGGATAGATTTAGCTCAAGAGGGCAGAACTCTTCCCTCGTACCCATCATGAGCCACCATGGCCATCAATAGTTGATTTTTTGATAGAAAAAATGCAGATTGTCTGGGTTTAGTAGCTTTAAAGTCATGTAGCAAACTGGGTTTTCCTATAGAAGCATTATGATAATGACTTTGTCTGCTGTTTTTCTACTTGTGTGCACAAGCATCAGCTCTCATCTGCTCAGTTTAAGTGTTAACCTCTCTATCAGGTATGGTTTTTTACCTCTTCCTCTATTATTTCATTCTCTTATTGACACCTTTTCAATACTAATCCAGATATGATCCTGAGTCTTCTCTCTATTCAAACTGAAAAAACCAACCTGTTTGTTTAGAAAAATGTATTAATATTTCTTTTTATACCTTACATATTACAAGACATAGCTGAAGCTTATTTGGAAATTGTTATGGTGTTTGTTGAAGTAACCTTACGAGGTTTACCAAATGCTTTATTGCAGGCAGCACCTCTGAGTGTGATGAACAGAATCACACGAGAAAAACTCCTACACACTCTGCAGAAAGCTGTCATCAGTTAAATGACATGCATGCAGCACCTCTTATCAGCTAGAGACCCTCTAGAGAGATAGCTTCTTATGGAGATAGCAGACATTTTTGCTTCTCTGTAATTTGTCTTCACATTAACATGTTTGAGCCAGAGCTATTCAAAGCAAGAGTATCTCTTTTCATGTGGCATTCTTGGACAATATGAAAGCAAACTTGGCTTCATCAGCCTTGAGGTTTGTAGGCAACCAGGCACGCCCACTGCCCAAAGAATTCCACTTCAGTATTGGTCTGAACAGATCATTCCCGAATTGCTTTGATACCAAGCCATAATTTGCAATGTTCCTGTTTGGTATCAAGTCTCTCCCTGCTGCTCCAATGAGTGAGGCTAAGATAGCGTGCTGAGCTTTTAAAATCACTTATGAACAGCCAAGGCCAGATGGTTCTGGGCTTATGAATTATTTTCCCAGCTGCACCACTATGAAAAATCCCAAGAGTTTAGGGAGCTGGTTACCAGAAACAAAATTTCCATAAGGATGAGGAGCGCTCCTGCATGATGGGAGTGGCTGTGACAAGGATAGCACTGAAAATGCCATGTCCTATAGCAAATATCTTCAGCTGAACTATTGCCAACTGATCCATTGCTGGATTATAACTGCAACTCTAACAGATTTGGATCATGCATTTCCTCTGTAACTTTTTTCTATGCAGTTTTGGGGTTTTTCCTTTCTTGCAAGCAAAAGAAAGCACGCAAGTTTGTTACTGACCACTACACTCACCTGTCATTTTGGTGAATCGGTGTAAGAGGATCCCATGGGATGGATTTCTTCTTGCACTGAACCTGCAATCCCATGGTGATTGGCAACATAGACCAAGAAAGAAGAATAAAAGAAAGAGACTGAAAAATATTTCTTTCTGTGAGGACTTCTGCTTCCTTGGGAACTATAGAGCAGGTATCCACTGGCTTGTCTGAGGACTTCAGGAAACTTGATGCTGGTAGAATTACACATATTATAGTTACTTCACACCTCTTTGTCTTTTCACGTTGGCCATCTCCTTATTCCCACCTCCAGGAATGGAGAATTCATCTCGTGGTGTGAGGAAGCAGCCAGCATTCCTGACTCCTCCAGGCTGCCCCGCTTCCTCCAGCGCTCGGCAGTGGGTGACTTCCGATGGGATGGAGAGTGGGACATTTGTGGTTACTTGTGTTGCACATATTTGGCAAATATCCTCCACTGTCTCGCAGTTCTCCTTGCGTTTTCCTTTAAGGATGTCTCGTGTTGCATCTCTTTGTTTCTTTTTGTCTCTCAGTTGTTAATGGAGTTGACTGGAGACTTTCACTGGTTTCACAGGAGTTTTATAAAAGTGCACTCGCATGATTGCATGCAAGAGCTTCCCCTGGGATTGCTGACACATTGAGTGACAAACTTGTCAGCACTTCTTTCTGAGCTTTTGTTTTTCTTCCTTAGTGGGTGGGAAATCCCACCCAGCTATCCCAGAGTTTCGTCTTTTTTCCACCCTACAATTTATATGCCCTTTTCTTCTTCTCAGGATATGCACGTCACATTTCCAGAGGTCTCGTTCTCACCCACTTCAGGCAGTGCTGAAAGCAAACAGCTTATTACCCTTCAGCATGTCACTGCTGCGATGCACAAGGGTGCTTTCTGCGTACAAGGAGCTGCAGATGCAGCACAGCACACTCGGCTCACCAAAAAAAGAGAAATGAAAACCACTGTTTCATTCATAGTCGCTGTGCTCCTTCTGCAGCAATTCCCTGCTTTCTGAAACCAATTGAAGCAAATAATAGAGAGAGCATTTTTGATGTCCAAGAAGTGGATTAAGTCTTGTGGAGAGAAAGGAAACAGCTCAGTGCATACATTTCATGGAGATGTAACCCTTTGGCCCTCAGGTAACTTTATTCTTCCTCTAAGGTGATCGTGAGAAATAGCCAGTGTCTCTTCACTCGTAGCTTGAAAGAAGTGATTCTCAGTAAAGGGTCGCTGACGCCTGTTCTGTGAGTGGTTTTTTTGCTGTGTATTCACAGTCCTTCTTGAGTTTAGATGCACACTGCTGGAGCTACTCTGGTTGTCAGCTCTCATGTTTAGAGATTTGTGCTAGATACTGTGTGGGGCTTGGAAAGGAGCGAGCTTTAAGTTCAGAAGGAAGAAGGGTGTTTTCTTTACCTCTTCAATGCAGAGTTTCCACCAAGTTTATTTGTACTTTAGCTTTCTCTAGGACTTTGTATTTGATGGAGCACTCCTTTTTCTGCCACATGGTACACTATACCCTGCATTCTCATAACCTGGTGATTCTTACCAGGAATACCATGAAGCTTTTTAAGGAGAAAGTTGCTATTCTGGGACCACATCCTGCAAATGAGATGCAGTGGAGGCAAGCCTTTGGAATGGTAAGCGTTCAGTTGCATCGCAAGTGTTTTCCTGCATCTTCCCAAAAGTCTTGGAAGACTTCAGGCACTGCTTGCCCTGCTGTGAATCAGCCACTTTGCAAAAGAGGAAAGGACTCCAGAGAATCACATGAGCAAATGTCCACTGGAATAAATAGTCACTGGTGCGAGCACATGATACTGTTGCTGGGGAGAAGATCATAAAATGATTCACCCTCATCTTCATGGCCCTGGTCTGACTTCCATCAAACCATAGAAAAGGGCTGTCACTGATGTCAGTGGAGTTTGGCCAGCTCTGTTACAGGTATCTGGGACCACATAGGCAGCAAGCTCTCAGATGAAATGTTTGAGTGAGTGTAAGGCCACGCTGCCTGTTCCTGCCGTGCCGGTCTCTCGTGTGCTATCTGTCCCTTGCGGCGCAAGCTCATAGTTGCTGCCTTCCAGATTCCATGTCAAAAGAACTAATTCTTTTTAAATGAAAACCATATCATAAAGGGCTGGATCTGTCATGCAGCTGAATAAACCACAGCTTTCCACACTGTTATTCACCATAGGCGTTTGTGTGTTCTCACTCGCTGTTGTTGACTTCTTGGCTGTTTGATGAGTAGATAACCCTATAAAATATCTGGTTACTTCATTATTGGAGAGTGACATAAACTTGGTTATGAAAACAAGAGTCCAGTAGTCATGACTCCCTTTAAATGTTGTCTCTCCTCATTAAAAAAGAAACACAATAGCTCAGCACCCATCCTGAGCACCCCTATTCTAGCAAACATTATGTACACAGTGACCATCTTGGATGACTTCAAGTGCTTTAAGTAGGGTCATCTCCCTCTCTTCATCACAGCTTCTGAAATAGTCGAGCTATATTTAAGCAACTGTGTTTACATGTTTGAAAAGCATGAGGTGAAAAAAGCCTGGTTTTTATTAAGCCAAGAGTCTTAGTGACCGTTGTTTTTGTAGGAAGGTTATGCAAGCTGTTTCATTGCCTCCTCCCCAGCTCAGCTCACCTCAGCGTGTTTCTCGAGCATTTGTTAGTTTGCCCTCTGTCCAAGTCTCTCTTGGATTCCCTTCTGACCCCTCTGGCTGTCTCTGCCTCTCTTTGCTGGCTTTGCAGATGCATCACCTTCTGAGGTCACTCTAAAACTTACTGTCCTCATTTTGCACCACAGTCCCTATTATAATTCCAGCTTTAACGACCAACCACATTTCACTTCTGCCTCTCTCATGCCTTTATTCTCAACTGGTTGGAAACCTCCTAACTCGCAAGATATCAGCATTTTATATTGAAATGTTAAACATGTTGAACCAGTTCAGAAGTAGGCATCTTTCCAGTGATGCAGCTTCAATTTCAAACATTAATAAAAATTCCTAACATTGAACTCGATTTGGGACTGGATGGCTCACAGGCTTGATTATGTGATACGCTGTCTCCCACTTCTCAGTTGCTGGTTCAAGTCCAGCCCAAGTCAGTAGCTGCTGAGAACTGTTGACATACGTTCTCTGCTTGGTTACCTATATTGATTGGAGTTTAATGGCCATGTTTAATGTTCTCAGCTGTCAGCCATGCACTCTGTACAACCTCCTTCCATGCCAGCATCTTCCTTTGTGGTTGAGATTGGATGCATTATAGAGACGGGACTCCCTTCTCAACCATTCCCGAGACCCGATAGGAAGTGCGAAAGGGAAGGAATTTTGTCCTTCAGTTATGACCTTCATATGGGCAAACAGATGGCTTTTCACTAGGAGAGACATCACTGCCTTCTCCTGTCCCTCTCTGTGTTTGGGATGTTGCTGTAGCAGGCCCTTTGCTCAATTCTTTGAGTCCACATTGGTCTGCATGGCAAGTGACTCCAAGGAGCTCTTCCTTTTTAACATCTTGCTGTGCTTACACAGTTGCAGCAGTTTGTGAGTTGGTTCTTCAGGAAGAGAAATGCTCTCCCTTGAATTTGTCTGTAGAAGTGAGAGACAGACCACGGTCCTCATTTCCTTCTTGATAGCTGGACAGCCTCACTGTTCTCTGGAGAAATGGTGACTTTGAGGTTGGTGCCAAGTGTGCGGAGAGCAATCGATCGTGTGTCGTGCAGAAGTTTGATAAGGAGCTGGGGTGACAGCCAGGTTGCCTTGGGTAGTCTTGCTGGTCCTCAGCATCACTCATTTCTGAAGTGAACCAGCGTTTGACTCACCCTCAATTATTTGCACACAAATGAAATGAAGGCTACGAAGTTCTTACAAACAGCCAGCTGTAGTGCTGATTTGAAACAGGGCTTGTAGAACCTCATGATGTTTCCACTTCTGGATGTGTTTTTTGGGGCTTCCCTTCTTCATCATTCTTTCTTTCACTTGCCACTCTCTTTCTGTCTTTTCTTCTGAAGAAAAGCCTTTCTTTTACTGCTGATGGTATTTTCTGTCAAACTTACCTCCTGCCTCTACTTCATCTCTCCCCACCAGGGAGGGAGTGCTCGATAATAATCCTGGGGATTTCTCAAGTGGTCTGTTACCAGCCACAGAGTTGCAGCTGTTGAAAAAATTTAAAACATCTCCTAAATCAGTTTCCCCAGGCCCTTGGCATTATCCTTAAACTCAGACTTGGGGCTTTTAATAGGAAACCTATTGAGAGTCATAGTGGTTCTCATGAATATTTGTATACATGACCTTAAGAACTTGGAGGTGCAACGCGCAGTGCGTTGAAGGCGGTAGGAGGCTTTCCACGAGCTTTGGTGCGCTTTGACTCAGGCTTTTAAAGAATAACAGGAAACATTAGAAAACGCACCAAGGGTAAACAGAGCAGTTTAGTTACATTAACTGTCTAGAGGAGAAGCTCCTCTAATGACCGAAACAAACAAAGCAAGTGCATTTATTTAGCATTGCTGTGGGAAAACAAACGGCTGTTAATTGCATTTAGCTAAAAAAAGGTTACATGAGAAATTGGCCGGCTCAGGCCCAGAGTGTAATTCTGGCATCCTGACCCAGTTGTGATTGCTGCAGAGCCTCTGACGGAGAAGAGTGTCCTGGAAAGGAGCACAGACCTCAGAGAGGCCAGGGCTTTGAGAGACTGCATGCTATTTTTTATTCATTGCAATGCTACTTTAAAGTCTCGCTCTACAAAAAGCAGCATCAAAGAGATCTGTTGTCGCTGCCTCCCTGTGACTCCTGATAAAATTTGCCTTGCTGTGATTATGTTAACGGTCAGAACTCAAACTGGTCAGTCAGCTTGTTTCTGGACTCAAATAAGATGAGCAACAATAAATATGCTGCAGGACTCCTTTGGTGATGGCTCAGTGTCTTTGACTGATAACCAATGCATTATTTATATTAGAAAAGAAGCTGGAGTGTGAAACCAGAGTCCCATTGTGCTTACTCTGAATAAACACAGACTGAAAGGAGTTTAAGAGGTGACAGTCTGAGCCGTTCTTGCTTGCCTTTGTGGAAACTCGTTGTCTTCAGGAGAACGTGATGAACCAAAGGCTGAGATTTACCCTGTCCTTAGAGCAGAGATCGGGACCGTGGTGGTAACAGCACAAAAGGAAACCGAGTCCTGCTCCTCTGTAATGGCTCTGCTGGCTTTGCAGTGTAAAGGATAACATGCAGCATGTGTTTGTTGCTCCTGATCAAATGGACAGTTTTGACTTGGAGAGCACAGAGGGCAATGGGTTTGCAGGGTGAAGTGGTACCATTTTGACATTGCTACTTCCAGTCTAAGAGCCATTCTTATCGGCTCTTTTTTCATGTAAGAATAGCACTCCTTCCCATGACAGAATATTTCAAGAGACTGATAATCTGCTTCCAATGCCATGTGAACTTCTGAATAGCAGGTAAGATTAGATGGTCACAAAGAAAATGCAAAGTACTGAATCAGCGCTTGCAGTGCTGTTTAATACAAATGCATAATGCTCTGTCCGATTTATTTCTGTTAAAAGGAGGGAGACTATTCATTAGTGAAAAGAATCAGCGTGGCATTACATTTACTATGTGTTTAGGAAAAACTGATCCCTTTGATGTAGCTGGAGACCCTTGAACTTCAGAAAAGAATGTGTTAGCATGCGAGGGTATGCCTTAGTCCTGCAGGTCATTTAATCCTTTCCTCAAGTGAGTCATTGTAAGGTAAAGTAGATGCTGGGAAAAGTTCTGCACTGCCAATTAAAACAGGCTCCAAAGGTGTTGCTGGTTTCATTCTACCAGAAACTCATCGCAGAGAGGCCAGTAGAGGTTGCCTGTGTACCTTGAGGCCAGATCCCAAGCTAATATAAACAGGTTCTTTTGACTTAGCAGATCTCCTTTGCTTTATACCAATAGCTCGGGCTCAGTTCCTTTATGCTTATGACCTTTTAAAGAATTTCTATTAAGAAATCAGGAATGATTCAGAAAGGTGTCGATTTCCACACTTGTAAGAATTGAATGAATTTCAGAAGAAGCCTGTAAATAACTCTGAGATGTGAGTTCTGCCTCAGTCTTTATGGAGAATACATTCTCTCTGCCTCAAACACCCCTGAAAAATCAAAGCTGAGTAATGAATGTTGGCCTCAGCATTTCTCCTAGGCAGGCACCTTTCATGAGGTCAGGTTTAAAATCAAGTTAAGGACAGGAATGTACTAATTAGTAACCGTTGCCCTTGTTGTTTGCCAACCAAAAAAAAATCCTGCTTTCAACACATTTGAAGAATAAATGAAGTTAATTGGAAAGCTAAGGCATTTCTTGATTAACAGCTCTAGACCAAACACTAGTCTTTTGTGAAAGAGAGAAAATCATGGAGCCTAAACCACTTGGAGAGTCAGAAAGATGGTTTGTTTTCACCATTCTCAAGCGGTACCGCTGAGGTGCCGACCAGGAGGCCCTTCAGGAAGCCGCCAGAATGGGAGGGCTGCCAGGTCCCATCCCACAGTAGCCCTGACAGAGTAGAAGCCCCAAGGACCCAACTTTGAGTCTCAGCGCTGTGGCAGGCACAAGGCAGGCAAGCAGACAGAAACCTTGGTAGCTATTGCTGCATGCCCACAAGCCTCCTAAACTGGCATTTTTGGGCAAACTTTCCCCTGGGAGATTTCCAGCAAGCTCACATACCTCGCTTCATGGTACTCAGCTCTTCCTTTCCTCACTCTTAGGAATATGAACTGTGGATGGGCTTATTTTCATTGGAGAAATACTGCTGGAACTTTCTTCATAGCATGTGAAGAGATTTCTCTGTGTGTAGAAACAACATGGGTAAAATATTTGGAGTGAAATCCAGGCTCCATTGAAGTCAATGGCAAAACTCCCATTCACTTCAGTGGAGCAGGAATTTCACTCTACTGTTTTGAAGTTAGAGTTACTAATAGACTGTTAAATTATTCCTGCGTGCATCAAACAAAATGTGCTTGAAGTTAATGTTTCTGCTGTGTTCAAAAGCCGCAAAGGTTTGAAAACAAGAATAACTATGAACTTCTGAGTCTAAAAATTGTTAAATGTAGTTTTGCTAGAAATAATAACGTCCCTGGAGATAAACCTAAAATAATAGACCTCACCATATAATCTTCACTTTAAGCTAAAAATAGCATAGATGGTGGTTTAATCTAAGCCATAATTATCAAACTGCTGAAGCCAGTTTTGGTTCATTGCAACTAGAAATGTATGTTGTGTTTAGACTTTCAACAGTTGAGTCCCAGAACTGGAGAGAAGCAAAGCCAAGAGCATAGTCAGAAAGCAAACAGGAGCCTCTGCTTTGTAGAGAAATAGCACGGATTAAAGAGTCCAACACCACATTTAAAGGGACTGCTCCTGGCTTGCTCAGCCCAGCCAGCTGGAGATCTTGTGAGCTCCTATTAATCTCTGTTTTCAGCCCCAAATTGGTGACTGTTGTTTTGCTAGAAAGTGACACCGGCCATACAAGGCACCTTTTGTCTGAAAGCCATTTTCCATTTCATGTTGGAATCGAAGGAAGAATTTTAGGGTTTCAAAATGGTATTATCCTGATTTAGAAAAAAATATTTTAATGATTATTTCAAAGTAGAATGGAAAACCCTTAACTCCCATTTGCTGCCATGGTATGATGGGCTGAGTGTAGGACTGCCAGTTGGGACTTAAGGCATCTCCCTGATGTAGCAGGTGAACTTGGTCACATCATTTATCCCTGCTTTGCCACCATGAGGGCTGTTCACAAAGACTTAGCTGCAGCAGAGGCCTCTCACCTTCCTATAAATCTCCATGGCAATGGAGATTTACTCTGAGCAGTGATTTACTGTAGCAGCCCAATGGTAGAGACTCCGCCAACGACAGAAGGGTCCTCAGTGGGAAGTTCAATGGAGGTTGAAGTAATACTTCTCTATTTCTGAATACTTTTTGAACTCCTCACTGAATGTGTCTGAATTCCTCCGTGTATGTTTATCCTACACGATCTGCTGTTTGGTTAGATGGTTTGTTTTGCTGAGTAGGTCACATTCTGTTCTTGCTGAGCCTGGCATGGGGCAGTCTTGGTGCTTGTTTGGACAGGGCTTGCAGAACTGAGGGCTTGATTCTGCCTCGGGCTCCTGTCTGAGCATTGCTGTTACAGAGTCACAGACTAATTTAGGGTGGAAGGGCCACTGGAGGTCATCTGATCCAACCCACCACTCGAAAAAGTAACAGCTTCAGAGTTCAATGTGAGAGAGATTGTACAATACCACAGATTGAGATAAATCTTTTTCCTAACAGTAGAATTGTTCCAAATTCACATTGACACAACAACAAAATTGGTCCATCTCCAGTATTAATTTGTTGACCATTCTCTCAGTATGATTATAGGGGCCATATACATTAGATCTGGGAGAGCAACCCAGAATTTTCAATAAACACTACCTTTGATAGTATCGCTGATATCCTTTGGCTGTGCTGTATCACTTCTGCAGGTTCACACCTCATGAACTCTCAGATGGTTACATTTCCTGGTAGAAAAGGCCATAAGAAGCACATTTAAAAGTTTCAAACACACAAATACTAGAAACTTTGTGAAATTTGGGCAATGGATAAGATAAAGGAACCTACAGTTTATTGGTGAAACAGGTGCCCAGAGCAGTAGGTGAATGATTCTGTGTTATATGTGCAGCCTGGTTTCAACTTATTAATTACTAAGTATGTCATTACTAAGTCCAGTGGGAAACAAGAAACCCACATCATAACTTGATAGTTTTTTTGTCTTGTCTTGTTTGAATTCAACAGCATGGGAATGAGCCATGATGATGATCATCAGCCCTGTGCAGGGAGGTCTCATATCATGTCTGGAGAATGGGTGAAAGGCAGGAACCCAAGTGACCTTTCCTGGTCTTCATGCAGCCGCGATGACCTTGAAAACTTCCTAAAGTAAGGATTGTGCTGATTATCCAAAATCCTATCACACAAGAATCTGATGTGTTATTTGACAGTGGAAGTCTAACTAGTTTTCCTTAAAAAAACCTGTGTGCATGTATCATTAGGGTGTGCAAGTTTGAATCTGTCTCCATCACAGCAGCCCCTGTGAAACTGAGGTTTGCAGAGAGGCAGAAGAATTATGTGCAGTTGTCAAGACACTGATAGCTTCTTCAGAACACTCCCAGATCACCTTCATTTTACAAAAATGACCTTCGTGTTTGCAGTGACAGAAATCTCTGTGTTCAAGGCCTGAGAAAATCTTCTCCATTGAAGGACGCTGCAGCTTTGTGCTGTGGCTTTTACTGTCATTATGACTATTATTATTAAATAGCCTTTATTTTATGGAAACTTTAGTTTGCCTGGAGGTAACTTTGATGTGTTTTCTCACCCCTCAGTGAGTGCTGGTTTTAAACTGTTCACTATAAACTTCTTTCCCATTGCATCCATATTTCAGTTCATCATGTTCAACAGTTCAGGAAGGATAGAAATCCTCCTGCTCCTTGTTAACTCTCATGAACTATAGCAATCATTGGAATTGTCTGAAGTCTCTACTTGTGGTCTTCGACCTACAGTGCAGCTCTCTGACAAACAGAATCTGCCACAGTGGCCAGTGCTTTTGTTCCTAGAAATGGGCTCAGTGTGGGAAATTCCCCATTCTGGGGATTAAAAATGGGAGAGAAAGTAATGAAAGTAAATGGGAAATCTACTGTTACATTCAAGGCATGAAAGTGAAAAAGAAATTGCGTCTGAACTCACTGATCGCTGGGGAAGAGCGATAGAGGGGAGATGACAAAGTGAGATTACAGTTTTGAAGAAAAAGGGGAAAATCTTTATGTCTGTGATGGAAAAGAAGTCAAGGGCTTAACATTCAGCTATGGGAATTCAGGTGAGACATGATGGAAGCCTTTCTAGCTGTCATTGTAAGGTTTGTGAAGCTTTGGACTAGATAGCCTGGGGACAGAACTGAGTCTTCATCAGATTTTTAGGAATAGTTCAGACAAAATTTTAACTCAGAATAATGTTAATACACTCGATTCCGCCTCGAGGCCTGGGGCCAGGGATGAGTTCCCAAGGACCTTTCTATCCATGGTTTTCAATGATTTAAAAGACTTCCAGATATATACTGGGAAAATTCACCACTGTTTCACATGAGATCAGCACATTCCCTGTTAAAGAGAGGACAAGAGCTTCTCTACAGCAGCGATCTTGCACTCCAGTTCAAAGGTGCTTTCCCTTAAAGGCATATTTAATTCTTACACTCCACAGGTCCAAGGTCAGCACCTGTTTGCTGGTAACAGACCCTCGAAGCCAATACGCGGTGCGGCTCCCTCACAAGCTCCCTGGGATGCACTACAGCGCCGATGAACAGTGCCAGATACTTTTTGGGACCAATGCTACGTTCTGTAAGAATATGGAGGTAAGAGCTCATGGAGTGTGCCTGGAAACAAGGTAGGAAGTAGAAATAAAGCTGTCAAGCACTGGGGAAGAAAAGGAGGCTGCGCTTTCCTCACAGCTACTTAATTGGATTTTCAGCATGTTCGGCACTGACATAAAATCAGTAGCCAAACTCCCACTGACCTTCACGTCAACAGCACATACTTCTGCAGTCCTCCTCCCTTCCCTCTGTTGGTTTTGTCAGTCTCCTAAAGCAAACCCAGAAAACTTTGTTTGTACTAAGTCTTAATTTAGTGACAGTTCCCTTTTGACGCTGTTTTGCTGAAGTACTCAGCAGAGGTTGTTTTGCTGGATGTTCAGCTGAGGTGGAAGTTGCTTCTTGCAGGAGTGCTTGCCTACTTCTGCAGACTCAGCTTAGATCTGGATCTTTCAGTAGACCTCACCTTCAGGCTCTTAGAATGTTCTCAGGCCCTGACTTTAACTCTGTGCCAAGAGAACTTTGATGATTGCTTGTTTGATGAGGCCATTTAGAGATTTGCGCAGAATGAGGCCCCTTCCTGTGTATTTTCTAAGCAACATGATGTTTAGTCAGGATTTGGGTGCAACACGTGGTAGGTTGGCAAAAGGGAAACACTGATTTTTGGGTGTCTCTAGCAATAGGTCACATTTAAGATGAGGCTGTCTGGCTTGTCCTCTGGAATTTAGACAGCTAAACTTTTCCTAAGGTCTTGCACATAATTACATGTCTTCATTCTGACCAGAGCTTGTCTGCATCCCGCTTTAGATAGAGACTGGAGAAATGCTTACTTCCAGTGTGGCCTCAGATATCCAGAATAAAGTCATGAAGCGCTGTGTCCTGTCACCTGCACCAGCTGTCACATTCTGTCCTACATAGACAGGCACGGAGCAGGCAGGTTTCTTGCTGCCATTAACCAGCCGTTTGGACTTTTTAGTTGCCCCTTATTCCCATTCTGAACAATCTTGTGTTCTTAAATCAGTGTTAATAAAGAAAACAATCATCAGCGAGAACTGAACTTTCTAAGTGCCAAATTACTAAAACTGTTGAACACGTGCAAGTCCTGGGAACGTGCTCTTAGTTTCACATTTGCTGGTTTATTTATTTTGGATTTGGAAACCAGCTAATATAAAACAATAAGAAAAGAATCTGGATAGGTTGTATTTTCCAGTTCCATCAAGAAAATGCAGACCACCAGGACTACTGTACTGGAAGCAAATTATTAGAATATAGGTCTGTAAAGAAAACCCCAGATCTACTCAGGATGATTCAAGTTCTTCCACTTGTGTGGGTGTCACCCACCTCGACTGCTGTTGGAAGAGATATTTGCTATTTCCCTTGTTGCGATAAAAACCGTTCTGTTTCTGGATAGTCCAGTGCCTAATGAGAATGTCAGCCTACTGGTAGGTGGTCAGCGTTTCTCATGCAAAAATTGCATGTCCAGTCTGGAATTGCTTCAGGGACAAGTTGCTTGCCAGAATAGCAAGCCAACAGGCGCTGTTCTTCTCTGTAAGCCACAGACAGCAGGTGTTTGTGTCTCCCAAGATTTTCCACCAGTCTTATTATTTGACATCTTTAGAACACTGTGAAAACTGTGCTCTTTTCCTCCCTTACTCCTTTAGTATCTCCCAAAGCAAAGCATATTTTGTAAGGACTTTAGTACTTTCTATTTAAAAGCCTTGTAGAACTTCAGCAGTTTAAAAACGCCTCTGCAATCCCTTATTTAGAATTGTTTTTCTTTTACAGATATGTCTTAAGAGTTAGCATTCACACTGTGAAGCTTTAGATCAATTAAGTCGTATGCCATCAATTTAAGTAAATATTTGCATCCCGTTATGCTACTCTGAATTGGCATGTGAAGGCACTGAAAGGAAATTCTCTAGAGGAAATCATCAGCTTTAATTTTTAAACCTTCAAAGTTTATGTTCTTTTCACCTTCATGTTTCTCATGCCTCATCTGCAGAACGCTTGTATCGTAAGTCTCAAAGCTGTCTACGAAAATATGAACCAAAAAAAAAATTGGCACCAGTCACTGGCATTAGCTGTAGAAATTACTGGCAAATATAGCTGTCTCCTCTTTTAGCCAATGGTAATGTGGTATTTTTAATTCAATAAAGTATTAAAAAAATCCAAATGTAAAAGTAATAAACATTTGACAGTAAATATTTGTTACAAAAAGGAAATAAACTTCAGGAAATGAGCCTCCTCAAACGTTTTATGATTACATATATCCACTGCCTGTTCTCTTATTAATAAAAGAGTTACATTATAACATTTCCTTGGAGATAGTTGAGCTACATAATTGTATCAGGCAAAGTAGAGAACCTGTAGTCAAAAATGCCATACATCTGGTTGTAGAACAAATTTCAGAGATTAGATGAATCCAAAATGTTGACATTTTTGAGAAACTGCAGAAACTTTCTGTGCAGTATTCCTTAAAGGCATCAAGGCCCAGATTTTCAAAGGAATGTAATCTCCTGTGCCTTCAGAGAGTCGGGTGCCTAAATGCTTGGCAGTGGCTGGGCCTCAGACGCTGGTCCAACTATCTAGTTAAGCCATGGATATTCAACCTTATCAGGATATTTCAGATTACCTGTCCAAAATTCTTCTTCCATGTTTGTTTTCCATGATAACTTAGATGCCCGAGTACAAAATAGTAGCCCTCAGAATTACGTTTGCCAAACCAGCTAGGCTGCAACTGTTCTGCTCCAAATTTGCAGAATAAAAATGAAAACATAGGAGGTAGGCTCAGCTTTACATACACTACTCTTCTTGATGTTGCTTTTTAATTTGCTTGGACACTGCATCTACATTTTAATATACTAAAAATTTTTAAAAGTGAACTAATTAATGGCATGAGTATGTGATAGTCAGCTTAATCATAGCCTATTGTTGTATTCTGTGACCTCCAAGATGTAGAATTGAGGATCTGGTTCTGTGACATCAATGCTAGGTAAGCTCTACCAGTGCATGTCAAGCTGTTTAAAAAGCTGTAGAATCGGGCTTTTAGGCTGGACACTTATTAGGCAGAGAACAATCAATTTGTCTATTTGAAACGCGTCTCTTCTATTATAATACTGTATGAATAATCAATGTCAAGAGTACCTGCCAGCCCCTTGAGGGGATGCAAGTCCATTTTGGTGCATGCTCTGCTCATGATGTTACCAGTTTGAGAAACATCCAGGTGGCTGGTTTTGGATTAAGTTTAACCTGAATATTAGATAGGTGAGTCCTTGTTCATCATCAGGAAAGTCGATGGTTTCATGGCTCTGTGGAAGAATTAGTTTTGATCTGAGGATCTGAATAAGGAAATAGAAGTTGGGCAGTTCTCAGGTGAGATGATCGCACATATTATGGATATCTCAAGACCCTTCAGTAGCTCCCCCTTCATATCTGAGTTACAGTTGCTAAATATTGACGTGGGTCCAGGGCTAAGGTGCTAGGTTGTGCAGATTAAAGGAAATTCAACCTGCCTGACCTCCATTCTTCAGACCCACACTGTGCCATGAAACAAGTGTTGTGAATTCATTTGACCTCTATGCTTTACTTCTTCAACTTTAACAGACTTTAACTCTTTGCTGTCCCCATCAGTTACCAGCACAGTCAGGGAGAGGAATAGCACCGACAGTTGATGCTGAACCTCTCATGGAACAGAGGTGGTGCCTCTACACCAGAAATGCATAAAAACCCGTTGTTCGTTACCTCACATGAGAACACTCTGTGTGTTTAATCAGAACACTGGGTTTGTTTTCAGACTGGCATGCTTACGAACAGAGGCTTTTGCACTGAAATTATATTTATGGAAAAAATGTGATTTCTATCTCTTGTATCCAGTGTTTGGCTTTTTGTTTTATGTGCCTTTTGGCTTATTTATTATTAACACATTTTTGCGGGTTTTTACATAACCATTATCTTTCAGTATTGTTTTGAGTCAAAATCGTGCTTAGGCTAAAATGACATGTGGAAAGAGATTAGCATTGCTACAAAGAGATTTTTTTCTCTGAAAAAGGGACACTGTCAACTCAGATGCAACTGGGAATGGGAATTTTGATATGATACTGTTTTTAAAAAATTACAGCAGCTAGAATTGGCTCTACTGTTTTTTCCTAAGTTCGAGTTGGTTTTGAACAAATATATTTCCCAGTATCTGCAACTTATGGAGCAGCAGCACAGGACAAGAGGGCAAAGTTCATTGTAAGCCAAAGGAGACTGGTAGATTTCTGGGCTAAAGTGAAATAGGAGAAGAACAAAAAACCAAAGTAATAATCAAGCAGATTTTCACATTTTCCTTCAGTTTTCATATTTGATGATATGGTGGTGAATATAACTAAGCAATTGTGGGTCTCTCTGTGGTCTTGATCTTGCAATGACACTGGCGAAGTGGACTCTTGCACTCCATGCATGGGAATCAATGGACCTCTGTTTTTTCTTTGCAGGGTCATTGGCAAGATCCAGGCGTTGATAGTGAGCCCTATTATTCAGTAATGTATAGAATATTTACAAGAACATGGTAATTCGATTCAGAGCTGATTTATCCTGAAAATAATAGGTTGCATTGTCATTTTCTGTACAACCAGAGACTTTGTCTGCATAATTTTCCATTACACACTTAAGTTTCTGTGTAGATATAATAATAAATCTGGAAGAGGATGGGTTTGGTTTTCTTGAGGCTTGCAGGATAGAAGTCTGGCAACTCTAAAATAAAATGAGGATTTTCTTTTTTAGAAGTAAAGGTAACAATTTACTTAATTGCCATAGTATATTTTATAGTTTTCCTAATGTAGGTTGTTAAAATTCAGACTATTTTCACATTGCCTGTTTCATATGAAACTGAAGTGTCCTATTTCACTGCTTCTGTATGTTGCAAAAAGACCTTTTTCTCTTTATTTTCAGTGGAAATACTTTTTGTTTAAGAGAGAGAAAGAAAGCGAGAGAAGCAGAGTTCCTGCCTGGGCAGCACAGCCCAGTTTACAATTATTGGAATGCTTCAGAAATTTTTGTACGTGTTTCAGTTTGGAAGATGGTCAAAACACATTCTGGTGCAGTGGTTTAAAGAAAAATAAAAAGAGAGAGGGGAACCAAAATAAAATTATAAAAGTACAATGTGGAAATTTAAGAATATAAAAATAATAAACTCTTAAAAATCATACCGAGTGCCTATTAACAATCAAGCACTTGAGCCTGGCAATCCTACGTTTCTTATTAAGACACAAGGGGAGGGAGAAAGAATTAGTGGAGCCTTGTGATGTGGCACCTACAGCTGAAGTTTGAACTTAACAAAATTAGCCAAACTACGATTGAGTATCAGCCTGAAAATAGTGTAGAACAAGCTTGAAGGGCATTCAGACCTCTGCCGTCGGCCTTCTGGGAACTTCCCATCTGCAAAACACTTCAAGAGAAAACTCCCATAATCTCCAGAACCATGTCTGAACAGTGTGTGTACATATCTATATTTATTTTACTGTCGCTTTCTTCTCTTTTTCCCATGGCCAGGAGACACAATCCATGATTTCATTCTTTTCATTCACCAGGGTTTTTTTGTCTTGCTTTGTTTTTAAATGGACAATGCTGCCTGTGGTTTAAAATATCAATACTTTGTGTATCCTACAATCAGGTGTTAAGGCCTGAGGAGCTGACTGGGAGTTATTGAGTGAACATTACTCTCAGTGAAGTCAATACGAGGTGGATGTTGCAAAGTGCAAGGTCAGAATTTTAGGCTCTGAGTTGCGAACACAATATTAGATGGGGGTGATCAGGTTGATTACGAAACTTGCATGAAGCTCTTGCCCTACCTTCATCTTGGCCAGATACCTTCTCCTGAGCTAAATTACACATAATACTGTGAACTCATAAGCCTTTTCTTGTTGGGATATGTCTACTCTGAACAGCAGAGCAGCACTTAACACGTGGTATGTACAATGCCATGCTAATATAGCTGCTGTGGTTGCAACATAGTTGATTAGCTGTGGCTCTTTTCAGCATACTGAGGCAGGAATTGGTGATAAGTCATAGTACAGAGTTTCTAACGTTTAATTCAAAGGAGTGGCTCTGTTCCAGTGCCTTGTATCACATGTCTCTACCTCCTCCAGGTTTGACCATGTAAGGATACCTGCATGATTTCTTCAGCTGATGTGACATGTTCGATTGTGTTCTGTCATGTAAGGTACTGAAAACCAGGCTCAGAAAAGCTGGAAAGCACATTGAGTGAGAAAGAATTTTGTGTTGGAAGGAAAGTGGATAAAGCTTATCTTTTTCTACTTGAATTTCTACGTGTCTATGAATCATAAGCCCACAGGAGCCAGTTTCATGAATGCCTTAGAGGCATCAAAAAGATGAGTATTTAGCATAGGCTGCTTTGCCATAAAATTAATTTGTGGTCTCATTAATGCTAACTTTCCAATCTTTTTCTTTTCATTATTAATTTAATTCCAGGAACATGAAAAAATGAAACAGAAGTGGTGCTTTGCAAAGAAATACTTTAGACAGCGGAGAAGGCATTTAGTTTGTGCTGAGAGCACCAGAAATTGCTAAAACTAGAGATGGTGTTTTTCTGTTTCATTGTTTGCTTCCCTTTGCTTCCCAAGGGTTTCTACTCAGTTGTGCCTCCTCTGGCAGTGTGGGACCTCTTCCACTGCTTGTCTGACAGGATCCATGCTCATTTATTGAGCTCTTTGTGACCAGCTTCGTTGCTAGCCCTTCACATGTGCATCTTAGTGCAGTGTCCCTGCCACTGCTGCTTTGGTCAGTTTTTCTTTCATCCTGACACATGTTCAAGAGGTTCAGTCATGGCCTGATTTTTTAATTGAAGTAATGGGTTTGAATGTGTTCATTTTTTAGCATCTGATTTTGAGTCTCAGGGAAACTGTGTGGTTTTCTACCAGCATTGAAAGGTTGCAGTATTTCCAGTCAGGCATCCCAAACCACGCTTCACTTCTCAAAATACCGGTTTCTTGTATCTCCCCAGATTGGAACATTTTCCAGATACTTCATTGCACATTTCCAGTGTAAAAGTAATTAATTCTAATTTAACTTCCTCACAGGAAAGGGTGAAGAACTTGTGGTAGGCCAAACCCTCCCAAAAGGAGAATTTTTACATTACTTTGTCTCACCAACCATCCTGCAGAGCCCTTCATAGAGCCCTAGGAGTGGTTTTGCTCTGAGAAATGATGGCACATTTGGCAAACGATCCCCGCTGCATCCGCTCTAGAGAGGTCAGGGCTCATCCTCCTGTCTGTAAGTGTGTTTTGGGCAGCTCTTGAATAGCCTGGTTTTGCTTGTGCTTAGATTGTTAAACATGAGAGCTCTGGATTTTTCTAATCCTTTGGCTTTCATCTGTTGTCAGAAAGGCTGGCTGAAGATTGTAACCAGTGATTTTCATTCAGACCTTAGACATCCAAATCTGTCTGTGGTGAGCAGCACGTCATGGTAAGTTACTGTTGTGGCAGCTGACATATTTTGTCTTTCTCCCTGAAAGACGAAGGGGAAACATTCTCATGTTTTAATTGTAGATTAGAAAAGCTCTTGGTATCACTCCACATATATAAGGGTACGTTTCATATGGGATCCATGTGTCGGTAGTTGGAGTAATGCATATCAAACCAGCTAGCTCAGAGAACCAAACCCAGCGTGACATCCTTCGTGTTTGCTGGGTTCAGTTTGTTTTGTTTGATACAGAACATGAACAAATTTCGGAAATGACTGTGTTAAATTTTTTGTACTGTTCTACAAGGAAAAGAGTAGCACGGGAAAGCAGTTAACTCTCAAGAACCATTTCCTTAAGAGTTCTTTAACTGTCAAGGGCCATTTCCACAAGAGTTAAAGAAATCTTTTTGATTTTATATACTTGTGTCTGCTCTTGGTGACTTTCCACTCACACAAGTATTGATAAAAAGGCCATTCAGAGAGTTAATGGAGCTACATTAATGAAAGAACTTATATAAAGGGAAATCTAACAAGCATAATGTGCACATGTGTTTCTGTATGTTCTGAGCAAACAAAGGTGATCACCAGGTAGTGAAAATAGGGAAATGTTTTTTAAGAAACCTTTTCTAGCTGCATCTAAGAAGATTGTATGTTGATTTTTTATAATACAGGCTGAGACACTTCCAGTCAAACAGTGAAGAGATCCATTCTTTGTCCTTAACAAATAAAATTGCACATCAAGAATTTGTGGGATTGTTGCCCAGTTTTGTTAAAATGAGATGTTAGTGGATATCAACCATTGCCTGAATATTCTAGGATAGTCCTTGTGGCTCCTTTTCAGAAATGCCTCCCAGTGTTACAGGATTCTGATTTTGACCACTTTTCATCCAGTTTTCCACAGCAAGAAGCTCCATCTGGTAGCAGTGGCAGACAGCGGTGCCGTCCTCCCTTGGGGTCCATTGCAGATTGTCACTTGGTTGTGCACTCAAAATTAAAGACAGTGACAGTGTAGAAATTGCGGGCGTTGTTTTTCTCACCTTGTTGGGTAAAGAATTCCTCCTCAGAAGCACACTGTGAGGCTTTGAGAACGCATACTTAGTGTTTTGAACAGGAAAGCGAGTGAAAATTGTGTTTATTGTTCTTAATAGGTGTTAATTAGGATTCTGTTCATAAGCATGTTTTCTCTCATGGTTAGCTACATGCCAAGCCAAAACCTTGGCAAAATAAAGGAGATCTGATCCTTCACTGAAAGCCAGCCTATTTAGAAGCATGCCTGTGTGTTATGTGGTCTCTTGCTCCTCTTCCTTAAGGATATTTACTCTTTCTAAGTCCTTCTTCATAATGCTCTCGTTTTGACAGCAAAATTTCACGGTGATTTAATTCTGCTGCTAGAAATAAGAGGTTCCTCTTTCCAGTGGGCAATAGGCAGCAGGAACAAATTCATTCTCAGGAGAAATAAGTGTTTCTTTTTTTGAATGAATCCAAGGTGAGGAAGTGAATGCGTAGGGAATGAACAAGCTTCTGTAGAGTTGTTCCCTGGTGGGAAGGACATCTTCATTCCTTGGATTCTCTTTATGCTTTGCAGATTTTGAAGTTTCCCCTTGTAAGTAATAACCTGAGGCTTTGAGACAGGGAAATTGTGAGCCCTTTCTTCTCACTGGGACCATATGAGGTCATTGGGCAGAATCACGGTGATTTTAGTAACAGCGGTGATGCATTATCTAACCCAGAAACCAGCAGCCTGTCGACTTACTGCCTGTGGGCAAAGAGCTGGCTGAATTAATTCTGGCTTCTCCTCATTTCCAGCTGCAGCCCTGAGTTAAAGACCCTAAAATAGATTATTTCCCTAGAACCACACGTGAGCGGCCGTAGCGCTTCACACCTGCGAGTCTGCGCTGGGATGGAGTTACATGTAAGGTAAACACCATCTTCAGAAACAGTATGGCTTATGAAAAAGGTATAAAAGCTGTGAAGGGTGGGAAGGCCCAGAGCCAGACATGTTCCTGGGAGCATCCCAGGAGCTGTTTCTGGTTTTACCCTGAAGTCGAGCCAGAGCAGGCGGTGTGAGCCTGTGGCTGTGACACTGAGCAGGGGACTGCAGAGCTCTGAGCTGTGTTTCTGCTTGGCTCCCAACAGGCTTTCAGCAAGGTATTTAATTCCTTTCCGTTCCTTATCTTCCCACCTATAACAGAGGAATAAAGCTTCCTTTATCTCCAAGCTTGCAGGAGGCTGTTTAGATTGCAAGTTCTTTGAGGAAGAGAAAACACCTGGCACAGTAAGGCCCCTTTCTCAGATAGATGCCATGATAATACCTGTAATCGGAAGCGTTGTTCACCTGCCCAACAGATATCTCCTGGCTTGGATGTTTCCGGACTGTGACCTCTCTCAGGACTGGTTTCTAACAGCTGTGCAGACAGGTTTTCCTATCTTCCAGGCATTTCTGAGAGTCTCAAATTTGCACCTTTATAAAAACTCCTTTTTTATTTCAATTTTTAAATTTTATTTTCGGTCTGTACAAATTCCTTAAGGGTTCAGTTGAACAAACATTTCTATTTTTTTAAAAAAGGCAATTTAAATTTTTATTGAGATACTACTTTTCAACAACCATCTCACTTTTTTACATTTTATTTTGCTCTTAGAAATGCTTCAAGCTGGGAGCTGCTCCAAAGAGGACCTTTCCCCACAGACAGTTTCAACAAATCAATATTTTTCCAGTGAAAAATATGTATTGTTGGAAAATCCTAACTGGCACTTTTTGAATGCTGTGGGGAAGGCTTTGCAGGCACAGACCTGCCTTCTAAAAGCTGGTTCCTGAATTTACAATTAGCAGAAATACAGCTCTTTTGATAGCTTCTTCTGTATGAGTGTAAGCTGAACTGCCACTCATATGCAAGCAACTTCCTTTCAAGTCCTGCCATTTCTCACTTTGATATTTCTCCACAAAGCTGGCTTTTTAACTATTAAAAAGTCAGTCACTGTGACTGGTTAGCCATAGGACTGTTTAATGGGGATTTTTGTTTGGGTTTCTATTGTAGCTGAGGCGGATATACGATCTCTTTTGAAATGAGCTATTAACATGATAAAACATCTTGGGAACGTACAATACCAAAGCTGATGGTTTAATCTTTGCTGGGGTATCTGAATGCTGTATTAAATACAGGGGTAACTGCGCTAATGAGCATTTGAGCTTTGTAGTGGTATGGCACCAGAACACAGGGCTGAAGCGCAGTTACCAGATTTTTCTGTAACTGTTTCCTGAAATATGCTTTGCATTTAGCGTTCGGAATCAAACACAGGGATACTATAAAAATCCTATGTTTTCCGTACCTCAAAGATGGGGTTGGTGTTGCTGAAAGAGATTTTTCCTTTATTTATCTCTCTATAAATATGTTGGTGTGTATACATGTGTATATATATGCACAAACATATACATTATATATATACACATACAGACACACATACACATAGATATGTGAATATTCTGGGCTCGGTTCTGTAATTCTGCTGGCACAGACACACCAGTTTGGGGTTATCTGTGCCCATTGCTTCCCCCAGGCCACCGCTCATACCCGAGCATTTTAGCTGGCTCTATCACCTTCCACGTTCTTGTGGGCTATGGAGGAATTCTGGTTGGCAACCAAAAATTGTACAAAAAGCTGCTTCATTTTTATGACTTTCTCTTTCTCCCACCCCCCTTCTTCCTCCCAGTTTTACATCAGAGAGGAGAAATTAACCCTGACTAATTTATGTGCAGCTTATGATCCCGGGACTTGAAGCTGAAGCATGACAAATACTGGTCTTGCATAATACTGCACAGATATTTAGCAATGGTGTTCACCTGTATAGTGAATCCCATTACATGGTCAGCCAGGATGTCCTTTTTCCCAGTTTCCTTCTGGAACCACAGTGCAAAATTTCTGTCTGGGTCATTCAAAAGATGAGGCTGGAGGTTTTCTCATCGCATTGTGCTCTGAAGCTTTGTGGTTATGTGTAATAGAGGGGCTGAAGCCTGGAAAAGTGAAAATTCATGCTATCCTCACCCTTCATCTCTGAAGCTTCCCTTTGTCTTACGGATCAGTATTTCCTAACCATAGTTAGAAAGTTGGCATTGCTGATAGTGCTTTCACAAGATCACTGTCCACCATCATTAAGGGAGAAGAGACAGTCCAGATTGTCAATTAATTCCTGACCTTGCCTTAACAGTAACAACATTTATAAGTCATCAATACAATTATTTGTAATGGAAAAGAAACTGAGAGTTTAACAAGTCTATCATGTTCACAGACTGCGTTTAATTGTGTCCTGTAGATACATGTAGCATGTCCTGCCACTGCGGCTACAAACTCCCGCGATACCTTCCACTTAGCTCTGTGACATGCTTTGAACATATTTTAACTGTTTTTAATCATTCATATGTGTAGTCTTAACAGAAAGAATCATCACCCTTAGGTCCCAGTGAGTTAAACCAGGTGCGGTGTTGCTGTAGCTTTACAACTGGGAACACACGCATCTTCCCAGAGCTGAAAGTTTGGCATTTGGGATGAAGCTTTTTCAGTGCTGTTGCCTAGATTAGTGTTCTTTCTGTATCACTTGTGGACAGTTAATTGATGTGCTTTTTGATTTTAGTGCTCTCCAGGAAAGGTGGGATTTTTGGGAGTTGTGGTGTGGGACAATTGATTTCTCAGTAAGCTCCAAAATCTCAGGCTTGTCAAATCTGCTGCCTCAGTGTACCTATCTGTAAAACAGTATGTGATGTCCTGGTGGCTAATCGGTGCTAAAGTGCTTTCAGAGCTGTGGGTAAACCACTAATTAGTCAGAGTCATTAAGTCAAAATTACTGAAGTCTGATATTTTCCCACACGCTCTATTAGTTCAGGGAAAATGTCTTGAAAATTCATTGATTTGGGCTTCCCTGGTGTATTTGCTGTTGTTTGCTTGTTGGACGATGACTTTCTGTGTTGTGCTTAATACGCATGTTGCTGAATTGTGCTGCCTGCTTCTAGTTTTGGGGAATTTTTTATTGGTTTAAATAGTGCAAAATCCTCTTTCCGGAAAGAAATGTAGCAATAAAACAGGATGCAGATACTGCTGTGATAACTATTTTGTTTCAGCATGTTCTATATCATCACTCTTGGTCCTGGGATTTCTCTCGTCTGCTCCCTCTCCCTTACAGATCCATTTTATATAGACATACCAACATGCATATACACAAAACACACATGCTCCCACAGACTCTTCCATTACATCGTGAAAGGACGATAACATTGAAGCGTGTTGACTCAACTATTTAATGAGGTGCAATAAATCTTGACAAGACCAGCTGGCACTTCAGTCAGGCCTCTCATCTTTTTACCATTACATTGAAACATGAACAATAGTGGAAAGAAATGTAACTCTTCTATTTCTTTTTTTTGCTACTCCGATCTGTAGCACTGTATTGAAATCATCCACTTCCATGGAATGCGAAGCACGGTGGATGCTGTGGAAAATGTTAATGATGTAAAGGCCCCCTTTCCTGGTTCTTTTTCTCAAATCCTGAGAACGTTACTGATCTGACAGATCACGCAACTGTGGTCAGCATTAATATCCCTGCAATGCAGATTGGCTGAGCAGAGCAGCAGCGTTGACTAATGATGCCCAAAATGTGTTTCAAGTCTGGTAGCGAAATGTGCTGCACCTCTTGCTGCACCTCTTGCTGCTCTTGCCCTCTCATGTCACTTTTCACCTTCTCCAGCACTTAGGTCTCTAGCAGCTACTTCTCACCACCCAACCTTTGCGAACTTTCCTACAGCTACCATAAGGCCCAGTGGGGCTGACTGCATTTCATCAGCTTGAACATCTAAGCATGGTGTGTGGTTGCAAAGCACCCATCTCGGCCTCCCACATAGAATTCTTTTTTAACGGACCAGATTTATTCTTGTGAGAAGAAATCTATTTTAATAACTCACTTTGTGTTTTGGATGGGTTTTGTTCCTGACAATGGCATCCATCAATCTCTTTTACGTTCTCAGTCCCACCACTTAATGCCAATATATCCTTGAAAAATAATTACTCCCAAACCAATTAGATGCCTCTTTATTCACTTTGAGAAAGACTGCCTGAACTTTGCAGTGTGTCCCATAATGATAGCTGACATCTCCAAAAGTAATAACTGCACCTCCTTGCTTTGTGATTACAGCATTTGATGTGTGCTGGGCTCTGGTGCCTGGTGGAAGGAGATACATCCTGTAAAACAAAGTTGGACCCCCCTCTGGATGGCACTGAATGCGGCGCAGACAAGGTAATCAAAATGCTCAGTAACAATCACTTTGTTTTTCCCAGCATTGTCTGTGGAATAATGTTTCCAAGATGTTCAGTATTTACGATAAACCCATATTTTTTACTGATTCTGTGTAGAAACTGCTCAATTAACAGCTGGATTGGGTTACGTCTTTCTGATTTTATGTTGCATGTATTCTGGTAGCCTCTGAAGACCTTTGGTAGTCAAGGTCTTGTGGTGTAGGTGCAATACAAACAGTGCAGGAAAACCCTGTGCCTCACTCTGCTGAGTGCACAGACTGAACACCCTGCGAGTCACGTCAGGTAGTAGCGCACTTACTCCTGCACTTCTGCTTATTGCTGTCACAGTGAAGTTTCACGAGTGAGGCGTAGTGCAAGGTAAGATAGTAATGTTCTTGGTATATTTGAGGTAGAAGACGTGGTGAGCATTTTAGGCTGATATCTGGGGTGTGGAGAAACATGGGAGAAGAAAAAGAGGCTACTTAAAACCTTCAGAGTTTCTAAAGGTAGCTCAAAATGTGCTGAGATTCAGTGATGTTCAGTTATTTTTGAAGTATCGTTTGCTGTGCTCTATGTATATACTCAGGTGATTAAGGCATATATGGACTTTCCAGAATCAATGTCAATGTAGAAAATTGTTACAAGAAACACAATAAACTCCCAGATTAGGGGATTGTCCTCCAGTGAAAATCACCATTCCAGTAACTGGCTTCAGTGCCGTAAGGTTGGGAGTTACTGAGACTCAGCTGCTGCCTCCCAGCTGACCTGCTGTGCTGATGGAAGTTGACTTAAGTGAATGTGTTCAGCCTCTGAGATGGGCTGTGGTAGGTTATATATGGTTCCTAAATGTACATGGTTGATTCTCCCAGTGTGGCTGATAACTTGTTAGGCTACAGAGGAACTTGGCTGGTTTGGTAACTGCCAGCTGCCTACTTACTGCTTTTGGATTCTAATATTTTTGTACGTTGTGAGGTTGGGAAGGTAAAGAAAAGTAAAATTAAAAAGTTTGTTGCTAAAATCAAAGGTTAGAGACCTTTTCTTTGCTTGCAACTAAAACAATTACGAGAAAAGCTGCATCCTGGGAAGCAAGACAAGGAAACCAAGACAAAAGATTTGTAGATATATATTTTTCTAAATATGGGAGTCCTGGTGATTCTTTCATAAGACTGCTTAGCAGTGCTTACTGCGTTGTATCCTGGACAGAGCAGGGGAGTAGGCCAAGTTTGCTGTTTGGTCAGGAGCCAGCACAACCTAATAGAATCAAAGGTTGTTTGGGGCTTTAGCCAAGCTAGGTCCAAAGTACCTTAATTATTTTGTACATACTGGGAATACTGCTGAGGAAGACATTGCTTTGGGGTATAATTTCTTGGACTCATTTTCTGTCAAGAGTGTGGCTTTAAGTCTTAGCACTTAGGTAATTATCTGCTTTATAAAGTGAGGGGCTCAATTCTGTGAGTATTTTTTTGATGACAGAACTCCCTTCAGGGGTTCATTGAAGGTGACACTTAAATTTCTGTTTCACCTCCTCCCTTTCTCCTCCTCCCATCTCCATTTCACTGAAGCCTTGAATCTCTAGAAACTTAAACATGGGCTTGTTGTAATCTCTCAGACACCCTTTAAGTCCACCTGTGCAGGAATGTTTGCAAGATCGGGGCTTCTTTCCAGCCTGTGCTAACACCGTTGCATTTCAGTGGTGCCGAGCTGGGGAGTGTGTCAGCAAAACTCCCATCCCTGAGCACGTCGATGGAGACTGGAGCATGTGGAGCCAGTGGAGCATGTGCAGCCGGACGTGTGGCACAGGAGTGCGATTCAGACAGCGGAAATGCGACAATCCCCCGTAAGTCTTCACATCTTGCTGATTTCTTTTTGCATGTAGCATTTAGACAATCCTTGCTGCAAGAGTGCAGGGAAGAAATGGGCAGCAGAGCCAGGCAGAGGACATGAGAGATTTCTTGTTCTGAAGCAGCAAAGACCAGGTCAAAATCCTGGAGTGACTCGGTAGGTTCTGTGGAGGTGGTTGGAAGCATTACCATTGGAAGTGGCACATTGCAATGATGCAGTGGGTGCTGTTCAGCTCCCGCACAGTGACTACAAATAAGCCCACGCTCTCTGCTTGGGCGTGTATTTTTCTCTGATTCAGGAAGAAATGTAAGTGATGTTCTCTCCCATGTGCTATCCTTCATCCCTCAGGTCAATTAAGGCACATCTGGAAGTCTCCTCATCTTATGGGAGGCCTGAACAAGTTACCATGGTGACCTTTTGACTGACCACCTCTGGCTGTGTGCATCGTAACTTCTGAGATGAATGAGGGTGCTCACAATCTTGAGAGCAGCCCTCCAAGTTGTGTGTATCTAACTTAATTCATATGTTAAGGTTTTCTCCACAGACAAAGCACAGGGAACTTTTCTTTTTAAATAGGGGCTGAAATTCTGGCTAGCAACACAGACACTTTGAAGACATGCCTAAATGATGAATAGGCACACAGTGGCTGCTGCTGAGCTGTATTCATGTGAAAAGATTATTTTTGTTTATTCCTCTCCTTAAATAACACTGAGCTGCAATTGCATGTCTATAATGTCCAGACTTGATTTTTACCAGCTCGTTTTCCTGAACAAGGGACAGAGCTGGTTTTTCAGCTGTCAGCTACAGAAAGTCTCTTTAACCACAGTGCTGACCAAACCTAAATCCATTCATCATCGTTCCTTAAATTACAGGAAATGCTCCCTCCAAGGTTGCACACTGATTTTAAAATTCTCTTGCTCATATACATTCTTGGCTGGGGATACACACGTGATCTTCTTTTACTTCAAATTCCTGGCATCAGCTCACTTCTCCTGCAGCTGGTTTATTCACTGTCCAAAAATATTGGCTAAGGGATTTATTTTTTATTTTATATATATATATTTGGTCTTGGGATTTTTTTTAAACTGGAATCTCTACGCCTACCAGCTGACTTTTGAGCCTGTGGGCCTATCAGTGTTTTTAAACCAGTTGGTTCACTGTTTGGTTTGGTTTTTGCTCTCTGTAATTCCTCTATCTGCATGCATTGCCTCCAGCTGGATGTAAGGCCGTGTGTCATGAGCCAGTTTGCACATGCAGACTTTTGAGCTGTACTGCCTTGTGTACTGTCATCGTATAGTGGGATTGAAAAGAAAACCCCTGCCTTAAACAGACCATCAGAATGAGATCTCCTCCCTTCTCCAGTCCCCTCTTGTCATGTAAAAGGGTCACAGTAGTAGAAATGGGCTTTGATTTCTTCAATCCCACTAATAGGTGGATTCTCTTGGCACAAACACGGTGGGAGATGGCTGTGAGGTCTGTCAGGAGATCTCACACAGTCACTATTTCAGGGTGAAACACTGTGTCAGGGTGAGCTTGAATTATACTGAGTTATCCCAGGCAGTGCTAGAGCCTGTATCATACAGGGCTTGGGACCTGGTATTAAAGGGGTCTTTCCCATCAGATTCTTTTGCAGAATCTGATAGAAATTACACCCAAAGTCTTGGCCTCAGTATTTGGAGAGGTGGAAGGAACACAAGGCTGAAGCGTGCACAGACATGCAGTGAAGCAACTGCTGATGAGCACAGTAAATAGTAGTTCTGCTGTAGGTCCTATTCCATGCCCATCATCTTGATACCCTGCTCTCAAGAGAGCACTTTGTTACATTTTGGGTATTCTGACTGCTTTTTTTTGGTGGTTTGGTTGGATTTTTCCCCTGTGCATGTACACACAAAGATACATGGAGTCATTCACATCTCTTTTGCTGTAGCCAGAGTCGGTGCTGAAACCAAACTTGGTGTATCTGTCTTTATGTAAGTGCAGGGTTCATGGGGGAAGAAGCCTGCATCGTGCTGCTGGTCGTCTGGACTGGGTGTCTGTCTCATCCAGTCTAAGGCAGCAGACACCATCCTCCCAGAAGATTTCTGCATCAGTCTCAGCACATCTGCTGCCTTGCACGTGTCCGTGGCAGAGAAGAGGTGTTAGCAGTGCAAGCAGGCGTTTGTTCAGGCTGTTCTTGTGGTCACTCTGTGTGATGTTACAGTGGAGATCAGCATTTCCATTGGAAAAAAAAACAACAAACACAAAACCAGTTTTTTCTGGGATTTATCGAGCTACTGTAAAAATTTGATCTAGGCTGAAATTTGGCATAAACCTCTTCTATGCAGCATTAAACGTTCCTCTTACAGTTCATCAGCAGTTCCCATAGCCAGTGTGTAAATGAGCAGGGCAACTCTTGCTGAGACCACTGACACAAATAAATGACACACAGTGAGGGCCTTGGTTTCTAATTAGCTGAGTGATACAACCTGATGTTCATTGCTCTTCTGGGAGTGAGGAAGAAGCTTTGGAATGAACTGCCATACTGCTAAAACTGGAATTTGGCTGGAGTTGCTTTTTATAGCCATCTGTTAAAGAAAAGTAAGAACATGACTTTATCTGTCTTTGCTGGTTACAGCTGGGGAGATGGTATGTGACAAATTCAGGAGAGTATTGGCAAGTATCTGAAGAAATTATCTGTTAGAATGGCTAAGACTTTTAGTTAATTGCATTTTTTGTTTGTGTTTTGTTTTGTTCTGCAAAGAAAATAAAGGCTGTTGTTGAGAGTTTGAGTTTTCCCTCTTCTCTGGGGAATCATAAATAAGAATGAATAGATTTTGCAGGTTCTTAATCCTGATGTTGGATTAGTGGTCTTTCCTGCACGTTGTTTTAAAACAAATGTGTAAAATGGCCTGGTTTTCATGGATGGAGGTTATCTGCTGCACAGATTTGTTTCTGGACACCTTACTTATGGTACAGATTACAGCTGCTTCTATGTTATTTCAGTTTCAAACTGATGAAAACAGGACCTTAGAGGGCATGTGCTGATATTTGCTGTGTCCCTGTTGTTAAGAGTGTTTGAGACAAGGGGCAAAGCAAAGGGTGGGATGAGAGGGTTGCCCGCCTCTGCCTTGCATATTTGGTGTGATCATGGGCACAGTAGCATCACCAGGGT
>NW_010187329.1:30831-73821 GCF_000695765.1 Mesitornis unicolor | reverse complement strand
CTCTTTCCACCCTTTCTCAGTCATTTGCCTGCTCTATCTGAAAATAGGTTAGGAGAGGAATGAATTGTTGTTGGTGTCAAAGAAGAAATTTAGGTCAGCAGTGTAAAATTAGTCACATCCTGTTCGTGAGCAGAATACAAACAGTTAAACACACTGTGTCTTCTAAAAGGCTGCTCAGTGCCCACAGGTGAGTAGTGTTACCTCTTATCTGAGCTGTGCCATGTGTAGGCAGCCCCTATTTGTTGTCCTGCGTCTGTACTCACAGGTGTGCCTGTGAGTGGCTTGCTGACCCTGGTTTGTCTTTCCTTTGATAGCCCGGGGCCAGGCGGGAAGAACTGCCGGGGAGCCAGCGTGGAGCACACCGTGTGTGAGAACTTACCCTGCCCTAAAGGTGTGCCAAGCTTCAGGGACCAACAGTGCCAGGCCCACGACAGGTACACCAACAAGAAAAAAAGCCTCCTGACAGCTGTCATTGTGGATGGTAAGTTTTTTCATCTTCCTCTGTAGTTCCTTGCAGTTCTTTCCCTCCAGCTTCTCAACCCATCTTGATTTCATCTCCAAGGCTCCCATTTGTTGGAAATGGGAGTTTATGCATTAAAAAGTTCAAATTAATTTGGAACTGAAGAAACAAAGGATTCCCTGGACATTTTTGTTGTGTGTCAGTTCTGGGCATTTCAGCATGATTGCCTATCCTCCTTACATTCCTTTAATGCTTCCTTTGCTGGATCTTGCTGCTCAGCTACTATTCAACCAGATGCTGGGAGGATATGAAAAAGAATCGTAGTCATGCCCTTTCTGCAGGAACAAACATTTCTTGCTGCACTCTGCTGAAAAACAGACAATGCTGGTTTCATTTGATCATCTTAAAAGACATGCCTGAACAGGGGAGGATGGTGTTGAAACTGATACCAGAAGACCAGACATCGGATAAGCTGTCTCCTGTCCTAGCACTGACAGATTAGGTCTGACGCCAGGACAAGCGTACAGACAGCTTTTCAGTTCCCATAGCAGACCCTCCAAGAGCACAATTCCTTCAAATGCCCCAGGAGAAAGGCTGGTTTTTTTTGTTGTTCCCCTCTGCCCCCATCCCCAGATAGTTTTGCTGGGTGAACGCACAATGCAGAGCTGCTTCCCTGACTTAATTTCAGTTACAGAAAACTCCCAGTTTTTTCCAGGAGTGAGCTGTTTCACTCCTTTCTCCATTTCCAGTCAGTAACTATGGGTTCCTGAGGGTCCTGTAAATAGGATAGTTGAAAAAAGAGGATGATTCAGGGATCTTCTCTGGCCACTGCTGCCAGAATTAGTAGCATATGGCCATTTTTTGGTCACCTGAAGACTGAACAAGCTATTTCTGAAAGATATTAGTCAACACTCTTCTCGCTACCTGGCAAAGCCTTGCTCACTTGAGCCATGTTGCCCCAGTTCCCATGAATGCAAACTAGAAACTTCTCCTGCCCTGTTGCAGATCGCACAACAAAACTGCAGAAAGAGGAGGTGTCCAGAGGTGGTCAGACTAGCGGTCTCCTGCACAAGCTGCTCTTTCAACAGCTTTCCCAGCTCCACTCTGCAGGTGAAATAAAAATCCAGCCTCTGCGAATTTGCTTTGCATCAGACACCAGGCAAGGATGTTGAACATCCACAGGATATGCCTTTAGTTCCTTTGTCAAGCAAGACAGATGGACAGAGGGCAGCTCAGCTTCACATCTTAGTGCCACTGGTTATTGAAGCATATTTGAGCACCCATGCAGTTCTCCAGTACCTTTTATCAGCATATGAAAGTGCCACACAGAAGCTTTTACGTGGGCACAGATCCAAACCAACCCTGAGCTGATCTCCACTGTGCTTGAACTCATATGCGTTAGTGAGGTGGGAGCTGTTTGCAGGTTTTTGATTGAATTAGAAACTTGGAAAAGGCCTGTGCCACTTAGCTTAATGTATTGGCAAGCCTTCTCTCTAACGTCTGATGAGTGGAGGTGCTTGACTATACAGAATAAAACATGTTTCCTTTTGAGTGTCTATAGGTTCTTGCTTGGATGAAGTCTGTGAGTAGCAGAGTCAGCTCCAAAGGGAAAAGATTATATTGCCTAAATATCTCTTACTTAAACAAATGCAGTCAGCAAACCCTAACATCTGCTGTATGCTGCCAGTTAATAACACAGATCTTTGAAAAAGCTTTTTTACTTAACTCCTTCTACAGCTAAACATAATAGTAGCTTTTCCGATGTGACGTCTAAATACATAACAATTTCCATTAGTGTGGATGAAAAATGCAACTTTTCTCTACTGATATATTTCAAATTATTTTGGGAATTTCCTCTAAATATTCTAGCAGCATAGATTGCTGTCTTAAGTGTTTGTAGGACCACAATTATCAGTTTAAGGAAACAGTAGATAATATGTATGCAAGGATGCTTTCAGTTTATGTATACTGGCAAACCTGTGCAAGAAGTCAGTCCATCAGGAGCAGAAGTGGACTGGAGAACAACTTCTTCTTCTATAATCACTGGCTGTGACCTGAATTTTGTCTGAGATGCTCACACAGTGACTTGGTCATTCATATCAGGCTGCTGAATGTTTCCTGTAACAAACTTCTTCCATTTACAAACAGATACTTAGCAGCGTACTGGTTAGATGGTTTTCTGTGTCTTAAACAACCGATCTAATCGATGGAACCCTCTGAATATTGATATTTTAAAGTGAAGAAATGATAGGCCTAAATTGAAAGGCTCATGCTCCTTCAAAGATGAGAATATCAGCAGCTACCTTTCCAAATACATTAATTGCCTCAAACACTTGTTTGTGCTGTTCCTGAAGGCAGTTGCTTTTGTATTTCTTTTTCCAGATAAGCCATGTGAGCTCTTCTGCTCTCCACTGGGGAAGGATTCCCCTGTGCTGGTGACAGACAGAGTCCTTGATGGTACTCCATGTGGGCCATACGAGACTGACCTCTGTGTACATGGCAAGTGCCAGGTGGAGTAACTTTCTTTTGTTTTATTTCTAATATTATGTATAGTCTGGGGCAGCTGTGCGTATCCTAGAAGAACCGGCATACCGATGGGTGTCTGGGAGGTGAGAGGGCATCCCTGTTTTATAAGACCCCTTGCAAGCACTCCATGGCCCTGTGTCTTGGTGTAAGAATTACAATAAATGCCCGAGGTATGAGATTGTTACTGAACAGCTGGGAACGTTCAGTGATCACGTTTGCTTGTGTGTAGTCATCGAATGGCTTGGGTGGGAAGGAACTTCAGTGAGGGGAGCAGATGGGAGTGGAAATTTGGCTTGCTTAACTGCTTCATTTTGGCTATTAGAGGAATCGCTGAAAAACCACTGATGCCACAAACTGGATTACAAACTGTCACTGTCATGTTACAAGTGTTACATTGCCAGCATCATGGTGCTTTTCAGCTCTACCTTGTCTCTGGTCAGACAAGTCAAGAATGGAAATGAAGAGGTCTCTGTTCAAGTCTCTTCAGATTTGATTCCCTTTTCCTGGATGTGATGGCCTGTAACCACTGCAATGGTTATTTCTCTCTAGCCAAATTGCATATGGAACCAAAATTAGGTGTGGGAGATCTTTGTAATACAACTCTTCATGGTTTGCTGGGCAGTGAGACAGTTCGTAATGCAGCACATTGAATGCTTTGGGAGGCCATCTCTTGGAGCTGATTTTTCAGATTCCTTGAAAATTTAATGGAGTTGTGTAGACCTGTACTAACTGGAGATCTAAGGCTTGGACAAGCGAAGGGAGAGAAGAAAATGCTTATTTAAGCACCATAAATTACAGGAAGTAATTTGAAATGGATGCTCCTAGCAACGTGTTGCAGTTCGGTTCAAGACATTTGTCATGGACACTGTGACAGGGCAGGCACTTGGTGGTTTTTCTCTCACCTGACCACGTAGCAAGTGTTCAAAGTTTGCTGCACACACGTTAGTGACCTGAAAGCCAGTTGAGTTGGCTGCTGCAACCTTGCTAGCTCTGGATTCTTCCTGGCAGTTCTTCCTCTAAGTTCATCCTTATCTAGATTTGTATCCTATGCTAGGAGTTCCTCTTTTCAGTATTAACCAGCCTTTTGTATCCACCAGAACAGCTTTCTAGCATCATCCTTTACTTCCACTAACTTCAATGCTGGTTTGCCCTGGGGGGACAATCACACCAAATTTGGTATTATATCTAGTTTCTGTGAACAGTGATTAAGAAGTACCAATTTTTATTGTTTTGAGCCTTTCAGGCAGGGCATTAGATGAACAGAATACTCACCTAGGTATAAGAAAGGCTTTGGAAGCATAATGCAGCTTTACTAATAGCAGTGCACTGAGATAAGTGAAAAATCTTTGTCTGGATTGGATTTTACATTGCTGCAGGAGACGCTTCCCACTGTTCCCTGCCAAATGCTGCTGAAGAGGTGTGTTTAATTCAGTCCTCCTAATTTATTCAAATGAAGAATTTGAACAGCAAGCTACTGGGGAGCCAGCATGGGTTTGATTCTTTATATGCTCTTTAATCCAAAGTGCTTTGCATAGAGCCAGGTTCATGGTGCATCCCATGTTACTTAATTTCTCTCTGTTTTCAGCTGTATCTGAAAAAGCTAAAAAATCCATTAATAACCTTTTCTAGTAAGGCCAGCTGTGCACATCCAGCTGTGTGCCATTGACCATTGCACTGGGCTGGCCAGCTTTACCGCTCCAAACATTCAGATCAGCCACAAATGGAAAATCAGACATTATGGCAACGTACGCTTTCTTCTTCCAGTGAGGAGCAGTAGCCAGCTTCCCTCCAAATTAAGATCTTTATGAGCACAGAGCTTTGGAGGTACATCATGAAAAGCAAATTGCAATCTAAGTCGGGGGCAACTGCCTTTAACTGTGCAGAGAGGTGATGACAGCTGCAGAACATTCAGTCCATTTGCATCTGGCTGAGAGAAAATTCAAAATGATCAATTCAAGCCGAGCAGATCTGAAAGCCTTGTGAACTCATTTATAATACTCTTCTGCCTTATATGCAGTTTAGCGCTGAGAGTTGCCATATGGGACTGTGTACCCTATTTGCCATAGATACTGGTCTGACTAGCTGCCTGTTAAACCAATTTAATCAGCATATTCATTTAATTACTCTTCTCCTCATTTCTTTACCCAGTGTAGACAAAGCCTGGCAACAAGCATTGCAGGGGGCCTGGAGAAAAGAATAAGTGCTGAAATCAGAGGGTGGTATTACTGTTATTTATTTTCTTCTGTAATCCCTCTAGTTGAAGGGTCTCAAAGGGAGGAATGACACATTGCCAGTGTAGCAGACAGATTAGCAGTAACCATTGCCTGTGAACAACTAGTCCAGGAAATGTAACGGCTCTTTTCCCTTCAGCAGTAGATGCTCCTAAATGCATCGCTGTTGTGTGATGAATGAATGTAGATGATCATGGCAAAGAAAAAAACAGTTTTTGCAAGGAAGGAGGTGGTTGAGAAGGAAGCAGGAAGAGATTCTCTAAAGCCTCAAAACACTCTTATCTGCATTTTGGTGCTAAGAGAGGAGAGTTTTCCTTCAGTTGTACTTTGTGAACTTTTTACAGTTTCATATTAAAGCCATGAGCTGAGGTCCAATCTAAAAAGTGTGAATGTCAGCTGTTTGGTGTCAGTGTCACTATCCCTGAAGCAAAGTCGTCATAAGCAGCAGCATCTCTATATTTATTATTACGCTTGAACGTGGCTGGCATGAATGATCGTGCTTAATATGGTGGTCATGCATAGAAGCACCAGAGAGCAAAGTCAGCCCTAAATTTAGCACAGGGGCTTCTAAGTTACCAAGGATTTTTTATCATCTTACTCCTTTGAGACAAATCATAATGTCTTCATTCCATTTTGTCTTGTTCTTGTTTATTAGAGTTGCTTCTGATGCTGAACATTACATTCTTGATAGTGATAGAAGTTTGCCAGAATGAGGACAAAATAAAAAGCTATGTAAGAGCTGGCCTGAAAAATAGGAGTAGTATAAAGTTATGCCTTTAGAAAAAACCATCGTAGGATAACAACAAATGCACTTATCCTTACCATCTTCTGAGCAAATGAGATGCCTTGCTCAACATGTATACAGGTCTTTGACCTTTTCTTCTTGAAATTCACATAGGCTTCTAACAAGGAGAATTTATTTTCTCCTGAGATTTTTCAGAGACAGAAAATCTGTAGCAGGGTGGAGAACAAGAGCAGGCTGATGCATCGGAGGAGGAGGAGGGTGAGTGCCCATATAGGCTTTGCAGCCTCTCTCTCTGCTTCCACAGTTTGCTTTCTCTAGCACAGACATTGTGTCATGGTGAAGATGGGGTATGGCAGTGCAACCCGCAGCTCACATCGCTTTTATGTTCTTGTATTTCTCTTCAAGTGGCTTTCAGAGAGAGGATTCCCTGAGGGTTTTGTTCTTCCTCAAGATTGTTCAGTGTGTGTTTCATCAGTAAACATCCATGAAAGCAGTGTGCTTCCTAGCCTCTTCACTCTGTTTGTGCTGCAGTTGTTGATTGAAAGCTGCTGGCAGAAGTAGAGCTCAAAAAGGTGTCAGTTGTCACACAGCAGTGGTGTGAGGAAAAGACAAGCTGCTCGGCTGGCTGTTGTGACACACATGACTTGTGCTGGCTTCTCTCAAAGGAGGATTAGTCTGAGACTCATGATAGCATGAGAACTTTCCAGTGGGGACTAGAGATTGTACTTCAGGATGTAGTCTAAGGTCTCTTTGAAAAGAGAGACCTCCTATGGAGTGGAACTGGACTAGAGATCAAGGGCAATCCGTGCTGTGATTTAACGGTTTAAGAGATGAAGATGTTTTGGTTCTATCTAGAGTTTTCTCATTAATGTTTAGTCATGTCATGGCTACCTTTAACTTGCTGCTGAATCCGCAGTCCATTCAATGATGACAAGCCACTCATTAGGCTGTTGTGGCACGACGAAAATATTATAGAATGACTTTCTTCCGAAAGCAGTTGTCGTAGGTTATGAAAGGGGAGCACAAACTTGAAAATGGACAGAGTGTCAGGAAAGGGCCACAGGTGGCAGAGGATAAATTGCAGTTTTCTACTGGACTTGTTGCTGGCAAACAGTTTTCTATGTACTCAGTACCCACTTTTTGCCTTTGATTGATGCATGCAGTCCTGGCTTTGCCTCCTCACTTGAGTATTTTCCATATATTATTCATATTCCTGCATTACAAACTGTGGTACAAGATGTTCCAGACTGGATAGGTTGTCTCCATACAACAACTTGGCTTAGCACTCTACTTTGATAAATTATTTAGTGTATGTGCACAAAGTCCAGAAGAATTGTTTAAACTACAGAAACGTGTTGTATAATTGCCTTTATTCAACTTCTAGGTCTGTAGCAATGTAACCTTCAAGCTCTATATGTGAAAAAGTAGTTATCACAAATAATTGTATCTAATATCCCCATGAGCTGCTGAGGGATCTAAGCACAAAGTCACTGGGCAAGTGTAATTGTGTAAGTAATGGAGATAAGATAATGCTAATTATAAATAAGCAGTGCATAGCTCCTGTTCCAGCAGAGCTGCTCTGATTCAGATAAAATCTGAAGACTCGGGAAATGACAGGAGGATGTTTGCTGAACTAACATGGACCCCAGTCCATCACACAAAATTTGTCATGGGAGAGAAATAGAAGTAACTTTCAGATGAACTGCTTGATTTACCCCCTTGTACAAATCCTGACAGGCACCCATAACCTTTCACAAGGGCAGTCGTGTTTAAAGCAAAGAACTAGGAATTCTCTTACCCTTAAATCAGTTGCTCACATATGTACATTCCTGTTTCATGTGGTCCATCCCTGGAGGTATCAATGGACACTGGATGTTATGGACAAAAAATTGGCAGTGTAGATGAATCTGTCATAACCAACGTGCTCTGCACATTATTAATTTGTATAATGGTGCATGTTGCATCAATATTTATATTTGATCTATTGAGACAGCTAGTTAATTTGGCATATGGGAAGCATTACAGTTTTGTGAGCCTACAATGTCATTTCTTACACAGGGTGTGTGTATATAACAAAAATAATTGTGTTTATGTAGCAAAACATACTCACGCAGGCTGTATCAATTGAGCTCTTGCACAGCCATTGAAAATGCAAATAAAAATATCATTAAAAACTATGCAAGCAATACAGAAAATAGTTCACACGGAAGAATCCAAATTATGTGTATTCAGAAGAGAAGAGGAGTTTTCCTATGCTGGAGCCAGCAATGACTGAAGCTGGAAATACCACCCAACAAGCAGTATTTTCAGATGTTTAATTATAAAAATGAGAAGAAGAGGGAGGGAGAGAAGGAAGGGTGGACTGAGATATCAGCTTAGCGAGAACAAATATCAGGCCTTTGGTTCAGCTTTTTGCAGACCTGCAGTTACCTGCCAATGTAAAGGTCAATGGATAGTTCTGAAACGTGGTGTCAGAGTAGGAGACTGCCTGGGTTGAAGATCATTAAGAAACCTGTGGGTATAGTTATGACTGTCCATGCTGAGGACACAGAATGTAAAGTGTCCTCTTTCTGCTTTTCTGCTGCTTAATTTAAAAAAATCACCGTTCCTTGGTCAGTATGCTGGACTGTACAGGAAGCAGCACGAAACAAGTTAGAGATGGTAAAGATCAAATAACTCCCTTGAACTATTTGGGTTTTAAGAGATTGTTTCTGCATTGTGAAAACTTGACTTTTGAGCAGTGAAACTTGTGATTTTCCCTTTGCATACAGTTAATTAAACCCTCAAATTTTTCAAAGCTTTCTGCAGGTTGAGGACAGCTCTATCTATTTTAACAATCGCCCATATCATACATACAACATAATGTCAGTGAGAAGCTGATGAGCTACAAACTCAATAGATCTCCCCCCTGGTCTGGTGAGGCTCAGGCTTAATTCTCTGACCCCCAGTGCTGGAATCTCACCTTGGAGAAAGCTGGCCACATCTCTCAATTAACAGTGCAAAGACTGCTGGCAGATACTTTCCTCCCAGGCAGGGTGATGCTCACTGTGTTTTGCTTCTTCCCCTTTGTCACTTGTTTTAAGAGTGGCAATATTTTCAATGTGGGGAGTTTTCAAAGGATCCGAGTAACTTGAGGTGGTCACTATAATGTGTTTCTAAATGACTTGGCAGGTTTTGAAATTCATTATCAAATCTTGACAAAAGCTGTTTCAATATGTACTGTTATTAAATATACTTTTACTTGGGAAATTATTGGAAGGCTTAGGGAGACAGAAATGGACTCTAATGTTTATGTAGACAAGAGTAAAGTGCTTCCAAGGTATTTTTCCCCCATAAAGTAGCAAGAACGCACCAATTTTCATCTTGAAGCCAAGAAAGAAAACTGTTTTATTCTCTTAAGGATTTTCCTTTGTAAGAAGCCATTTCCTGGCCCAAATCTGACAGGGGCTTTAATCCTCAAGCCCTGGCTTGAAGGGAAAGTCTGCCCTGTGGATGGGAGTGATGGTCCATTGAAGGGAAGGCTGCAAAGGCCATTCCCAGTTCCTCCATTCACAGGGAATGAGGGGGAAGGTGAAAACAGCAAAGGTTTGGGGAGGTATATTTGTGGATTCGGTGTGTGCTCCTTCCATTCCTTCAGAGAGGGTCTCTCAAGTCAAAGTGTGTCAGTGACCCAGTGTGTGTGGAGGAAATGGCTTGTCTTGAGCCCCAGTGTCAGAAGAGGGGGGACTTACTCCTGCAGAGGCTTTGCTGGCTTGCACTGGTTTACATTATCTGGGAAATTACAGTGTAAATGCAAAGCATGTGATGGCTAACTCCCCATTCTTTGCCTGCCTCCATTATAGTCCTACAGACTCCTCATGTAGCACTGGGAATAAATGTGGTTCGACACTCATTATATTCCTTTTATTCATCTGTGTGCTCACATAGTGCAAATAACAATGCAGTACAATAAAAGATAGCCCTAGTATCTTAAATTAAATGCAGCCCTTCCAGTATCTCAGCAGGGTGGCAGGCAGGCATATATATTTCCAGCTGCCTTTCAGCAACCCCATTAATAAATCATCTTTATTTTGCTGGAAGGAGAACTTCTGTGACATCCTTCTGTTTTGGGGGTAGAATCACATTCAATAATGCGAAATTATTTGTTGGACATGGGTGTGAAGTTTAGGCTTGAGAATTGCAACTGCCAGAAACTCCACGGTCTTCTTCCTGCCGTCCTTTAACTCCCATTTATACAGGTTTTTTCCTGTAGTTCTTGTCCACCAACTTGCATGCTGTTCTAGTTAATGAGAAGCATTTCCTTCGTATGGATTTAGGATGATCGTCCTTTCTCAGCACGTGTCAGTCTCTAATGATTTACCCAGACAGACACCACATCAGGACACGTCTGCATGCTGGCAATCTTTGATCCCTGCGCTACATCTGGACTCGGGCAGTGGCCAGTGTCTTCTGAAACCAGGGAAACGTTTGAGTTCAGGTCCAAATTACAGTGCTTACACGCAGACAGTCTCAGATAAACAGCCCAAGTTCTCATCCCCTATTTTTCAAAATGTTTGTTGTTTTGATTGTTCCCTAAGATATCTCTCCAACTTTCCTCTGGCTTTATTATAAGAAGGCAAGGAAGGGAGAGACCCAACAGCCTTATTGAAATCAGTATTATTAGTGACAGTCCTGTGAACTCATTTGCCAAGAAACTGTTTATCTACAGAGAATAAATCTTCAACTTATTTTTAATAGGAGAATCTCTACTAATAACTTGCATGATGACAAATCTGATTTCAGTAGAAATTTATGTTTTAAGAGTGAATTGCTGATTCTTTTGAGGGTCTTAACGTGGACAGAAAACAACGTAGACTAATGACAATAAGTTTTATCAACCTCAAGATCTACAAATGTGCGATGGTCACCATTATAACCTGGAAATGGTTTGTGAATAAGGAAGATTACCACGACAAACTATATAGCCATGGGTAGAATACTGTGACTATTTTAGTAATACTGTCTGTGGAAACAGAGCTTCAGATTTTTATTGGAAAAAGTTTAGGTAGATTTAGAAAATAATGAAAATACCATTTAAAATGAAGCTTTAGATAAAATTGTTAGTTGGTTTGGTCTTGGGTTGTTTGTTTTTCTTAACAATTGAATGTCTAAGCCTAATACAGTGCAAGCATCTGGAAAATTTCATAACTGTGTAAGCAATCTTATGGTACAAGTTGACCAAATATGAACCAAGATCCTGGTTACTTGAGTTAATTTTCATTTAAGGCAGTCTTATTTTTCTCTTCTCTAAACTAAGAATCACAGCAGTGGTCCATTTCTCTGGGACGTCCTTGAGCTCCTCAGATGGAAATTGCTATACAAACAAGAAACATTGTTTTAATCTGTTTTGGAGGCAGTTAGAGTGGGGTAGTATGAAATCTATGATGATATCTGAAAGAAACAGTGTTTGTAAAACTCTCTTCGGTTAAATTTTCCTAATCAAAGTTCATATCTCAGTGCTAGAGAAGGGGCTGCTGAATAACCCACTCAACACCTCTCCACATGAGTGCTCCTCTGATTGACAGTGTTCCCTTCCTGTCCAGGTTTTCGGTCAGATGTCTGTCTTAGTCTTGACCTCAATGTTTAGAGATACTTTAACCTTGCAAACCAAATAACGGGGACCTCTGGTTGTTGTCATTAGAAAATTGGCTGCGATGGAATCATTGGCTCAGCTGCCAAAGAGGATCGCTGTGGAATCTGCAGTGGTGACGGCAAAACCTGTAAAGTGGTGAAAGGCGACTTCAACCACACCAAGGGGATGGGTGAGTAACCCTCAGCAGCGTTTTAGTGGAGCGAAGGTTCTCTTAACTGCTTGAGGAGAGTTAAAGAGTGGTAGTAATGGCCCTTCTGCTCTAGTAAACACATAAGAAACACAAAACAAAACCCAACTCAATTCAAACGTGATGTTCTGTCTACTCCTTATTCAGTTGCCCAATTACCAGCCATTGCCTTTTTCTGAAATTCAGAATGAAGTTGGTTTTTTTATTATTTTGAATGCTACCAGTGCCGTTAATTTTAAATAAGAGATAAAAATCACAGTGTCTTTTTCAGTGGGAGGGAAGTCTGATATCAGCACCATCTTTGAGCTCTTTGAGAGCTCAGAGTGATGCATGTTGCAGACGGTTCATGTTATAATCAGGATATCTCAGCTAAATGAAAGAGCACTCCCCTCTGAGTATTTTTACTGCTTCCCTGCCAGCAATAGTATCCATTATAGGATACAAGAGCTTCTGGTGAGAGTTAAGACTTACCCCTCTTTTATTAAACATTGTTGTACATACAGCTTGGTGTTTGAATTAGTCTTTGTTCCAGAGTGTCTGTATTGCACTTCTGAGAAACCTGTCATCACACATCCTAATCAGGCAAAGGGAGGAAAAGCCAGATTCAGGACTCTCAAGCTGCTCCAAGAGGAAGGAATTGTCCAGAAAAAAGTATTTCATGTGTAGTGAGTAGAGAATTGCTATTTCTGTATGGAGAAATACATTCAACACATGCTACTCCAGGACTGAGTGTACATGAAGATTCCCTTCAAGCCCACACTTCAGTTCTGTTTAGTTACTAAAGCAGCACCAGTGCTTAGCAGCTTCCTTCAATCAAGGTCTCAGCACTAAAGTCTGAGGCTCTGATTTTATTCATTGACCTCTTCCTCTGCACCCCTCTGCTCCTTATCTGTGGAGCAAGCTGTGATCTGTCACCTCCTCTGAGATGCAGGTAGGATTTCCCAACTGCACCACATCTTTCTGGAGCACGCTTGTGTTGTTACATTGCTAAGCCAACCTGTTGTTGAATGATTTCCTGCATTATTGCCTTTGACTCTTTTGTTCCAGTAATTTTTCCATCTACTTATGTCAATGTATTTGCATTTGATGCAAATGGTGGGAAAAGGTTCTCATTTCCGTTTGGAAAAAAAAGCCTATTCCCTATTTCTGTAGCAGATTTTATAGCTGTTCATGAACTTCTTAATTGCTGCTGAAGAATGACTATCTTTTATCTTTTCCATTGAGGCTACAAAACATCTTGTGCAGACAAATAAGAAATTTCTGAGTCACTGCCAGGAGGTTGCACCCGTTTCCAACTAGACAGACTGCTCGAGGGTGGTAACTTTACAAGGCTGTAGGAACAGAACAGCTTCAGCCTTAACTGGTTGTTTGGCTGCCAGGATGCAACAGGAGGTTTTCACCCCCAGCGCCCTGTAACCAAATAAGAGATGGCTGACTGAAGCATAGGCAGTGTTCAAGCATTTATTGATCCTTTTTCCTTGCCGATCATCTCAGAAGTGCAAACCTGTCAAAATATTGCTTTGTCAATGCAATGTTTCCACCTTTGCCCATCTCGCGTAATCTAGAAGATTTTTTGACAGTTATAATCTCATAAACATTTATTAATTTTAAAGATAATTTAATTTTATGTGTGAATAGTTTAAAAAAGTGGCATCCATGATATGCCAATCTACTAGGCTGAAAAGCATCTTTGCTTCTTATTTTTTTATATTATGCTCTTTTAATGAGCATCTTAGCCTACTAAAATTGAAAGAATATTTACTTCCAATTGTTCACTGTTCATATTTTCCTACTTTTGGATTTCTTTTCTGTTAGCCACTGAAAACAGATTTGTTGATTTTATTTCTGATTCCCAGCCCCGATTCTGCGAACATTTTATGCACTGTGAGCTACTCCCATCAATTCCTGTTCATATACTGCTGTTTGCAGAATCAGGTCTTCAGGTTACCTCACTGAATCTCATGCAGCAGGCAAAGCTCCAGAGTTGGGTCTGAGGTATCAAAAGTGAACGTGAGGTTACTCAAGAAAAAAGTTGGCCTTTTTCCTTTAAATTGACATTTAAGCAAATATGTACAAAAACTTGACAAAAGTTGAAGCGAAGAAGAATACACAGCATGACTACAGGAACAGATTCAGGGTTTGGATATGTAAATGATTGCACAGGTCAGTGACAAATCCCCACGAACTTGCTGCAATCCAAGTCAAGGCCAACACTCTGAGTCAAGCATGCTGATTTATTATTTCAGGAGAGAATAGACTTCAAATAGCAAGACATGGATTGCTTTGGAGTGGTATCTGTTTTGGGAATTGCAGCTGCAACCACTGGGCCAGATCCTCAACTGTTCTGCTTGTGGGACTGCAGGATTGGACCCTACATGTCCTGTGATTGCAAATGATGTTGTCGAGCCCTATAAACTGAACTAAATCCATGCCAACTCCTTTCTGTTTCTTAGTAACCAATAGTCATTGTAAGAAGGTTTCCACATGTGTGATGGCAAAGGCAAAGGCTGTTCCCAAGTGTTTCTCGTGTAAGATACTTGAATGCTGTTTGCAGTGTCAGTGGGTGTTGGTGACATCTTTTGGTGTTGGTTCTTTGTCTTTTGGTTGGATTAGATGGGGAGATTGGTATCAAAAGCCATGGATAAACTTCAAGACCTTTTACTATTTAGCTTGATTCGTGAAAGATCTCAAGTACAGATACTTTCCTTTTAGAAAACCTATCTGTGTAAAAGAAAACCAACTTTTCATTAATCAAGTAAAAAAACCCTGAGCCTGTTTCTTGATTTACCAACCTTAATGTCACAGATGAAGTTCTGCCACCCTGGTGGGGCATGACGGTGGAACATTCAAAGTGCCTCATCGGGGGTCCAGCAGTTCAGATTTTGCCACCTGCGATCCAAGGTGCTCCAGCTGTAAATTCCATTTCTCTTTTGGGGAGGATGTCAGAAGTCTTTACTTGTGATGCTAAATGTCACATACACTTGTGTGCAGCTGGCTGTCTTCAGTAGGCCAACTGAATGCACAGTTTAGACTGACGTTTACTTTAGACTGGCAGCATGCCCTGTACCTATTTTTACAAATTATTTTTTCAGAAATGAACACAGACTTGTTCTGAAGTCCATCTCTGTCTCCCTGCCACTGTACAGGGGGCCTCAAAACAGAGGACAGCTCTTTGGCTCGTATCTGTTGGGTAGCTGATTTATCGCTGACTACTTCTGTCCAGACTCCAAGGCTGTGCCTGTAATGCTCAGAGACCTGCACTGAGAATGAGACCTGCATCTGTCTCTCTTGATTTTTCTCAGTCATATCAAGATTTTCATTGCTGTCCTTTGAAGGACCACAAATATTTGGATTTTTTTAATGACAGAATATAATAAGGTGAGATATGCCAGTTGTTGTAACTATCCTTTTGGGAAATGAAAAATGTATCTTTGCTAGCAGTTTTTCTTTATAAGATGATTAAAAAAACAGGCTTTTTAATGTGTACGTTATTTGTCCAGCACATGTTTAAAAGAAAGAAAGGATATTTGAACAGTAGTGTTGTAGTGCTGGCTGGGAGCGTCTTTAGCCGACACAAGAAACTTTTTTTTCAGGAAGGTGTACGTCTAAATTATGATAAAATGGAGGTCTAAGGCTAACTCTGGGATGTCTTGTAGGGGTTTAAGCAGAACATGCAAGTTAGAAATCCCAGCAACCAACTTCACAGCAGTAGTAAGAGGCTTTGAAATCTATCCATGGCTCCCCAGTGAAATAATTTTCTTCCCAATGAGCTATCCCATGGCTGGAAGTGGGCAAGTGCCGATGGAGGACTTAGTTTCAAGCTAATAGCAAGTGAGACTTGTCACAACTATTTAGAAGATGGGCGTGTAGTTACCACTGGATGTATTTCTTACTCACTGCAACAACTAGCACCCAGCAAAAGGTGCAAGGTGGGAAGGCTCATGGAAACTGAGGTACCCAGCTGGTACTGATGCCTTAAATATTGGGTTGGCCAAAAAGTCACTGCGGGCTTTTTAATAGATGCACATACACGTCTTTAAATGTAAGTAACTTCATTTTTAAACCACAAATTCGTGATCTAACTTGACAGCTGACAGTTCAAGCTTGTTTTAGAAAAAGTGCATTATTTCGTTAACAATTATTTATTTGGCGTCGATTTCAAAACGGAAAATCAAAAGGAACATTTTCGCCATATTTTGCTTTATTACTTCAGAAAAGGAAAAAACACTCTGCAAGCTCATAAAAAGTTATGTGATGTGTATGGTGAAGATGCCTTAAAACTATGGCAGTGTCAGAATTTGTTTGCTAAATTTCAGTCTGGAGATTTTGATGCTAAAGATGCACCATGCTCAGGAAGGTAAATCAGAGTTGATAACGACAAAATCAAGGCACTGATTGAATCCAGTCAGTGTTTAACAACACAGGATATTGCTGATAACATATCAAAGTTGAGCATTGAAAACTATTTAAAACAACCTGGATACATTAGAAAGCTCAATATTTGGATACCACATGAGCTCAAAGACATTCATCTCACTCAGTGTATTGACATCTGTGATTCTCTCTTGAAAAGTGAAGAAAATGATCCATTTTTGAAACCTATGATAATAGGCAATGAAAAATGGATTGTCTAAAATGACAAATGGAAAGGATCATGGAGCAAGTGTGATGAACCAGCTCAAAGCACTTCAAAAGCAGAGATTCACCAAAGGAAGGTGATGCTGTCAGTCTGGTGGGATTTCAGAGGTATTGTGTGTTTCGCTTTGCTTCCAAGCAACCAAACCATTAATTTGGATGTGTACTGTCATCAACTGGATAAATCAAATGATGCCATCCAACAGAAGTGTCCAGAATTAGTGAATCACAGAGGTGTTGTGTTTCTCCATGATAACACTAGACCACATACAAGTTTGGTCACTCCTCAAAAATGGTTGCAGCTTGGAGGGGATGTGTTACCACACCCATCATATTCACCAGACCTGGCACCATCAGACCATTTGTTTTGTTCTTTACAAAACACCTTGAGTGGTAAAACCTTCACTGCTGATGAGGAGATCAAATCATTCTTGGAACTGTCTTTTGGCTAAAAAAGATAAGAATTTTTTTGAGTGCAGAATCATGAAGTTGCCTGAAATATGGCAAAATATAATTGAACAAAATGGACATTATATTGTTTAATGCAGGGTTTTTTTCTCATGAAAATTTTGCCTTTCATTTATGCAGAAAAAACTGCAATGATTTTTTGGCCAATCCAATATTAAGGAAATTGTGCTGGCCATGACCTCCAGGTAGGCAGGGCGGTCTGATTTCCTTGGCTTCTACCTTGAGATCTTTGTTCAAAGCACTTTTGGGGAGTTTAATAAAAGGATGAGCACTATTGACTCTCTCACACCTAATTTTCTTGTGTGTGCAGCGATAAAATATGAAGGTACAGTGCCCAGAGATGAGTACTTTCAGCCATGGGATAATTATTCCTTTACCTCAAAGTCTGTCTTTCATTGCAATGTGAACCAGGAGAACAGTTTTGTCATAGATCAGTGATGTTCTGAAGTTCACACTAAACTTGCTGTTCTTTCTGGGAATAATAACAATAGCTAACAGTGGATTTTCCTGTGTGAGCTGCTTTCCTCTTGCAAATCTCTCCAGCATTTAAATGAAGATACAGTAGCCACTGTTCACATATTAATCTCCTTGATGACAAAGCCACCTCTTTGTTCTGGTGTCTCTCCTAATACGAGTTACACCATATAATTTGTATCTAGGTTTTGCTTCAATCACAGTCTTACATTCCTGAGACACTGATGTAATGCAGATTATCCAGAAAGATTGGTGCGTGCCAAAGTAACTGTTCCCAAGGTGGAGTATACTACATACAGCACTATAAATTATCAAATAATGAAGTTCTCCTGTTGTACTTTCAAAGCTTCATCTTAACAGGCTGATTTATGGGTGAAATTACTAGAAATACTGCCTGATAGTTGCCAAATCTCATCAGTCTTTAACCAGTTCCTCATTTAAAGCAGAACTTTAAGCCCAACCTTGCAAACCCCTGCATTGCAGACAATTATCCTAAGACCAAACAGATCTTTGAGAGTCCTTGACTCAGGGCCAACTCTTGAGACTTTTTGGTCTTACTAGCTGATGCTTGATAATCTTTCTGGCAATCTGCAGTTACAGCTTGCTTAATAAAATGTGCCTGGAAAACAATGGAGGTGTTTTCTGGTGCGGTTATCTCAAAGATCAGGAATATTCTGTGACCAGAAGCCTCACATTAGCTCTGAGACCAGCCTGGAGAGTGGTGATAGCGATCTGAGTTTGTACCTGTGGCAGATTTGCATGGGTGATACTTAGTCTGTTTGCAGTAGGATTTGACCACTAACTCACACAATATTGCTGGAAATAATGAATAAGAATGTCAAGATGGTGGGACATGCCCAAGAATTCTGCTTCATCTCTGAAAGGACAGGTCAGACCCGTACACCTGCAAAGTGGTTTGCAGTTCACTGGCAGAAGAGTGAAGGTGAGCAGTCGAGTTTGTGCCACACTATCCCAGTGAGTTAGCACAGTACAATTCTTCTTATTCAGGAGCTGTGAATACAACCCCCCAAAGCCATCAATCAGGATTAGAAATTACATGAGGAGAAAAATCTGGTATAAAACCAAACTAAACAGTCTCTAGAACTAATATGCTATTAATAGCTTACACACCACTATTTACCATTGTAAAAACTAATGTAAAAGTCAACTTTTCCACGTGGTGTTTCTCTCATGGCACAGTGATGAAATGAGAGTGTATTTATGGCACTAACTGAACCTCAAGCACAGCTCGCTCACCTCTAAAGCAGTGTGACACACTCCTGGCTGCTGCTAGGGCAAGGGATGGATCCAGACTTCACTGAGCTTAGTGACTGACTTTCCACTAAATTCAGTGTAGCTTTGTGTCCAACCTCCACATGATTTAGCTCTGGGCATTTGTATCTCGCATGTGATTTTAAAAATGAATAAGTAAATAGCCCCCCAGTAGGTACATTAAATTACCTGAAACTTGGGCATGTTCCAAACTGGCTTCTTAACAGGGGTGTTGAGGTGTGTTGTAGGGCCTGTTTCCCCGTGATGGACTGTCATTAATCACACCTTCGCTGTGTGCTCATGTCTGGTGGTAATTGTTGGTCGGGTTTATATGCGGATGCATGGGGTGCAGGGAGGATGTTTGATTTCTGAAACACTCTGTTTTGACTGTAATTTGGTATCTCAGCTGATGAAAAACCAACTCCTGGCTATGTCTAGAAGAAAATCCAACATCTGCTTGCTTTGATTTCATAGCAGATTTCAGTATTGCCTTAAAAAATTGATGGTGTTTGGTAATAGTGGATGGGAGAGCCACTCCTCTGGCTTCCATACCCAGATGTGGTCAGCAGCTCTGCTCTGCTTTTTTCTGTTTTTCCTGCAAGAGGTGACTGATGGTTTCTGAGATACTCTGAGTAAGTAAGAAGAAGGAACAAGTAAGAAGAAGTAAGGAGGAACAAGTGCAACGAGAAGTGAGCTGAAGGCTCAAATGGAAAGCATCGTTCAGATAAAATGATCAGATCCCCATCTGTCTCACTCCATGTCATGGTGGTAACAGAATCACTTAGTCTTGAGATGCATGAGGCTCTCAGCATCCTCCTTTGAGGCCCCCCATATCAGAAGTGCAGCCACTCAGCTACACTTACCCCTAAAATAGCTCCCCAAACATTGCTGAATGCTGGAGGAGTCACTGTTCCCTATGCCAGCATTTCTCCAACCCATTGCTCCAGACTGCCCTTGATTTCCATAAAGGGCTGACACAGAACAGTTTCGCACAGCTCTTTAAAGCAAAAAATGAGATGAGGGAACATATAGGATAAGCTACTTAACATCTAAAAGAAAGGGGAGAGCAATAACCCCCAAAAAGATGCCAACTCGTACACTGCAAAGTAAACTGGGTGGCCAATTAGAAGGAATCAAATCACGGTTGTGATGAGATTAGTGTCATTTACAGGGACTTGATTCAGAGACCAGTGTAGCCAGTGGAAAAACTCTGCCTGGCTCCCAGACCTTTGAAATGGACCCTAATGTTCCTCAGCTTTCTAGTGCAAAGACATCACTTCCACGCCATGGAACAAGTCCTTAACTCCACATAGAATAGGCTACGTTTCCTTGTAGCCCCTAATTATTCTTATTGTTACTCTGTTAGTCAAAAGTGGTATAATTGTGTCATGTTGTTGGTTGTTGAAGGAAGCGTGAAAAGGCCAAAAGAGTTTCAGAAAGACAAAAACCAATAGAATTCTAGAAAAATATGATGGGGCACTGCAAAAACTTTCCTACCATGTCAGATGTTACTGGTGGTCAGTCCTTGAGGAACTTTCAGCTCTGTTGTTGAGCTACGTAATTCTGTGTAGCAGCCCAATGCAAAGATACCATTACATCCTCTGGTATTTCTGTATAAAACTGAAGTGTAAGTGAAAGCGAATTTTTTCCCCCCATTTTTCCCACTAAATCCTGCTCTTTAATGTTCATTTCTTCCCCTCTTCTCAAGCTGCGGTGTTACTCACAGCCATGCATGGCACTGCAGTGATATTCAGCTGCCAGCACAGGGATCTCATTTGAAGCATTTTGCACCCATTCCCCAACCTGGACAGGAGTTGGTTTATCCAGGTGAGATACCGAATGACTGCTGTCTCTGGCTTGCTCTCATCCACCTGCCCTTTTCTTGCCGTAGGTTACATCGAAGCAGCCGTGATCCCTGCAGGTGCCCGGCGGATCCGAGTGGTTGAGGATAAACCTGCTCACAGTTTTCTGGGTAAAAAGACAACAGAAAAAGCATGTTTTGATCCAAAACTCCACTCTGTTTTCTGTGAAAATGACCCTTCTCTAAATGGGCTGTAAGATAATAGGTTTTGTTGTTGCTGGAAGCAGGTATTGATTTCATTCTTGTTGCAATCTCTCTTTCATGCCTTAATTTCATGACGTTTGCTTGGTGTGACAGTATGTGACACTTATAGGCCCTGTGCAACCTGAAAGGACCAGCAAATACTTTTATGTAGACAGAAGAGTTCCTGAGCACAACTTGGCACAGGGTTGAATGCAGCTGCCAGGAGCACACAGCACTTTGGGAGGGAGTGGGCAAGAAAACGGTGTGTGTAGAGAAAGGGGTGACAGAGATGCAGATAAGAAGGTGCCTGGCTCACTTTGAAGCAACAGCAGGACTGGGAAGCTGATGTCCCTCAATAACCTGACCGTGAGGTCACCTATGCCATTTCCTGCAGCAGCAGACTTTCACTTGATGCTGTACCCAGGCTCTAGCTGCAGCCACTAGTTCGCTTGCCTCCATTTTCTCAGGCAAATTTCTTTAATCCTCTTCTCATTTCTACATCTGTATTCCTTTTGAGGTAAATAGGCTAGCTGTCCTCTTTTCCCTGTTGGAAACAAATTTTTAGAATGATAGGTCAGATTTTTATGTGAGGTTGTTGCAGGGCAGAGACTGACAACAAATTAATTGTTCCATTAGTAACTGCTTAGATTAAAGGTTGTAAAATGCAACTAGTCAGCTACAATAGACATCTGTCAGTCTGGTCTTCTGCCTTTTCTGTCCAATGTTAGAGGTGTTTCTCTCATTGAAACATCCTTTGCACACTCAGCTGCATGGCCATGCATAAATGGGGAAATTCTTCTGTCTCTCTTAAGTTCTTTGTGCTGGGTGGGAAAACAAAAGGTAAGAAAAAAATCCCAAACTTCCTCCTTTGTTCAGTGAACTTTTGCAGCTTTTATGTCCCTGCATTGTCACACCTAAGCTCTTCTTGCTGATGATGAGCTCATTAACACATGATTTGTGCCTTTCCATATCAAACAGTGTTTCAGCCCTTCCACATGCTGATGTTCTCATTGCAGTGGTTGGAGCAGATGCACGTTCCAGCTGTGCTCAGTCTGGGAAGTGTTAGGCAGTTTTCACTTGTGCACATTCTGGTTTTCTCAAAGTGAGCTTCTCAGAGCGGAGACACTGCAAGGTTTTAGGATAGAAAGCACTCTGAAAGATGGAACTGCTTCCAGAGATTCATGAAGCCTGTGGGAGGAGCTCTGAGAGGTTTATGAAGCTTGTTGCACCTCTCTGTTTTGCAGAAGGTGGAACTGAGGTGTTGCAACTTGCTCATGACTATGGAGGGAGTCAGTAGCAAAGCTCATCCTAGGACCCTTGGTTTCTGATTTCCATGTCTTTTGCTTATAATCCTCCATATCTGCAGCCAAAAGGAGACATTAATATCCAGTACTGGGATATAGGATGCCACTGAAAACATTTACAATAGTGATCGTGTCAAGATTTCAGATCTAGTGCCATTCGTTTTCTGTCTTGAGATGCTACCAAAGCTGGAAATACCACTGGGAAAGATGCTTTTGTTCTCTGTCTTTCATTCCAGATTCAGAGAGGGGAAAAAAGAGGGCAGATCATGTCATTCAGCTGCCCTTATGTCAAAAGCATTGGCATTCATGGCACTTCTTGGTAGGAAGCACGTATCACTACTGTTAGCATTTCCACTAACGCTGCAGCCAGCTTACTGGGAGAGGATTACGCCCACACGTAAGATGTTTGACATAGCAAGGCACTGGTGGAACAATGAGAACCAGTGTTTCCTTGGGTTTTGCAAATACTCTGCCTTCTGGAAGCCAGCCTTTTTATTTGTCTTAGTGGGATTTGCACAGGGTATTTGTCCAGGGCTTGGGCTTTGGCAGATAGCTGCAGCACTGAGAGCCTTACGTGGAGTGACTGCCCTTCATTGCCCTTGGCCCTGTGTGCGTCATATAAAGATAGATAAAAATCTGGCTATTCTAAAGCTCCTGAATGCTTTTAGCTCTTTGATTCATGGTCAGGAGCCAGGAGAACCTCTCTAAGCTTTCCAGGATTTTCTCTTTCAAGGAACACTGGACACAAAGAAAAGATACCAAATGTCTTGCTAACCTAAGCTGAAGAGTAGCAGCAGGAGCATTCCAGCAAGACAGAAAAGATGACCAAGAAAACAAAATCCAGTCACTCTGACAGGCCTCATAATGCATTGTAAATCCAGGTCTGAGTACGGAAGGATTTTCTCTTTCAATTACACTGACAAGGTTGAGTCCAATCAGGTCTGAACCAGGTACAGCACTTTGGAAATGAGCCCAGCCTAATTTGGAATCATTATTCCATGTGCTGGAAGCAGCGCCTGAAGAATTTCCCTCCACCTACAGGCAACCCACGCTGGTTGCCTTGGCTGGCTGTAACGCTTAAAAACCACCTTGAACAGGAAATGCCTCGGCACTTTGTGTCCACAGGCTGGGAAGCAAGCTGGGGGGACCAAGGTGGAAATAAAGATCTGACTAGATGCCAGGTTTAGAAATAGCTTGGTCAGTTCCTGTCCTCCAGCCAACAAGAAAAAAAACAAGTTAGGGGTTGTTGCTGGGGTTCCTTTTTCTTTTGCTCTTCTACTGTACAGCTTTGAGCCAGAAAAAGCTTAGAGATGTAACAGTGGATTCTTGCTACTGCCTAAATGTGTTTGCAGTGGGGAGAAGAGAAAGAGCTGTGCTTCACTATGCTATTTGAGGCATCAGGTCTCAGCAGAACTGCAGCCAGCCATCCAAGGTAGAATAAATCCTGTGGATGCTAGCTTAAATCAGTGAGGACTGCTTGGCAAAAAGGGCTCACAACCGCTTTCCTGTTTGGGCTTTTCTGCCACAGTCAGACAATTTTTGTCAGAGAAGGCTGTTATATCCTGGTCTCCTCAGCTCCTGCTGCTGAGCTCAGGGAGGTTGGGCAAGTGTTCTTTATTGCATGATTTGTTTATTCTCTGAAATGGCAGTAAAGATACTTGCTGTCTTGCAAAGTGCTTCTGGGTTACTTGGATGAACAGCACAACATTCAATAAGAGCAAAAGGCCCTATTCACCCTGCTGGATTTAGTACTGTCACCTTTGGGGTTAGGCCTGCAATAATGGTGTGTGAAAAGAGCCATTGCAGAAGTAGCAGTACCCTGTGTCTAAGAGACATGGAGGTTTTATAGCTGCAGCATTGATCCCTACTGACAGGGCATTTGCATGCAATGAAGACAAACAGTGCAATTCCTGTGATCTTCAAGGAGCACCTTTGGGAACTGGGCTGTTTCCAAACTCCTTGTCTCTTCAGTCATGAAGGGAGCAGTGCCTGCAGCAATCAAAATCAAACCTTTCCCAGAAAAGAGGTCCTCAAAGGTTAAACATTTTGTTTTCCATCAGTGAGCTATCTTCCTTTGATGATGAGCTGGAACCAAAGCACAGTTTTAGTCATTCGAGCTCTTGTACGCTGCTTTGAGCATGTGCCGTGATATCTTTACTAGGCAGCCATGCTGCATGGAGATAGTTTTATCTCATCCACAGCTTTGATTAGTTATGTTCACGGCTCCTCAAGGCCAGTGTGGTGGCTGCTTTGATCTGCCTGGAAGCCACTAGGCTTTGGCAGAGGAGAGCAATCCTGCTTCAGAAATCTCTCTGAAGTCTGCAGAAGGTACTTTGCAGATTGAGGAACAAAGCAGGAAGAGAAGTGAGCCGCAAACAGTTGTATTGCTGTAGGATGGAAATACCAGGACATTATCATATCCTTGGTCTATGTGCCAAAGAGAACTTTCCTCTGAAGAAACATTTCCCCACATACATCCCACCCCTCCTGGGGAAACCATACCTGTAGTTTCCCTTCACCCTGATTTTGGAGCCTCTAATCATACCACGAGAGCTGTCAGGATGGTTGTGTGCAGCAGGACAGAAGGACGTTCCACCTCTCTCCAGGATGCAGATCCTCAGAACGGCACAATGTTTGTATTGTAGAGCACACACAAACTCAGGAACGGTTTTATTTCACATTCTCCCATGTGTATCAACACAGAGATTTGATTGATCATTTTCTCAAGGGAAGTTTAGGAAAATACGGTTTCAAAAGTTGATTCTACTTGGAAACAAAAAAAATGCAGAGTTGTCTTGCTATACTTGAGAGTTTAGAGATAAATGATCCATGAATTTTATGTTAATGCTAAGAGATCAGAATAGGTTTCCTTGTACACTATCTGAATGAGAATCTCTGAACCCAGCTGCTGCCAGTGCTGGGCAGTCTACATAATAAGACACAGGTCTTGCCTTGCAAACCAGACCTTGGTTCACAGCAGCTGGTGCTCTCACACTATTTCACCCCAGGTACCAGTTTTAATAGCTCTGAGAGTATAATGTGTCAAGTGTGCCACTGTTTTACCAGAAGTATCTTCAGGTCGTACTCAAGCAGCCACTCTCTGGTCTTAGATTCTTACATCCTGTCTGCGAATTTGGTACCATCCATTTTTCTAAGATTAACATCTAAATAGTTAGATTTCTGTAGTTCTGTAGTTACCCTCTCTGTTTACAATCTGGGCTCCACTCAGCTTGGATAAGGAAAATGGGCTAGTAAATTTTAATAGTGGCTTTCCTAGTCAGTCACTTCTATCCTGTGGTTCTTGCTTGTTAGCACAGTATTGTAGTATTTTAGTATTACTTTTAAATCCAAATTGAATCTCTCTTCACTGAAAATCAAAGAAGAACATTTCAGTAGTGCAAGCTTTCCTTTGCAAAAGCAGAGCTGTTTATGTAACTGAATTCAACAATACACCATGAGTGTTTGTGGGTTTTGGACATGCTCCTGAAAGCGGTCAAACTGTGGAAGAGTTCTCCCATTTAGCCCTGAATCGGTAGTATTTTTGCAAGGACAGTGGATAGTTATCTCTCCTTCCTTTTATTTCCTTTGTGGCTCATTCTGCACACTCTTTTGTCTTCCCTTTAAATTTTCTGGCAGTGCAATGGCACAGAGACTGCCTCAAAGTTTTGAAACTGGAGAACATTGCTTACTTGGAAAGCAGAATATATTAATTTTAGGTAGTAAAACCTCTACATGACATTATTGTCACTTAATAGCAATGTTAATAGAATTAGAAATACATTTGTCAACTGAAATACAGAATAAGCCAAGGTTAGAAACATTGTGATGAGTCAGCTAAAAGTTTACTTTTTTGTACTGTTACAAGACTACTGCACCTTGTACTTCAGGTGGGCTGAGACGGAAGCTCAACAGTCGATACTGTAATTAAAAATTCACTTATGTTTCTTTCCATGGTGTTTGATTCATTCCAGCTTTAAAAGATTCCAGTAAGAGATCCATTAACAGCGACTGGAAAATTGAGCTTCCTGGTGAGTTTCAGATCGCAGGCACTACTGTCCGGTACGTGCGAAGGGGTCTGTGGGAGAAAATCTCTGCCAAAGGACCAACTAAAATACCACTGCACTTGATGGTAACTTTATATCCTTTGTTTGTGTTTCTTAAGTGATGCAACGTAAAGGGTTTATATCCTAGCTGAAAGTTAAACTTTGATTGTTTGCTTCCTCACCAGAGGTTTTTTAAAGGTACGCTGTAGTGCCTCTCTTTTGCAGCATTGAAAGAGGTGGAGAAACCCTGCTCCCTACTTAAAAATAAATGATGCTTTTTTCTGGGAGACCATGCAGTGTCCCAGTACATTTGTGTCCAGTACAGGACACTCCTGCATAGTGTCACAGACAATGTGACAGGTCCATTCTAGAGGATGTAGGTTTCTAAGGACCTTCCTTATTTCATGGACATACCCGTTCACACACCTAAAAGGATATTTGCCAAAATATCTTCTCAGCTTATGCCAGAACGTATTCTGTATTTAAATACACTGTTCCTCTGACAGAAGAGGTGCAGATTTGGCATGTACAGACGATTCGTGTGAATTCAACCCTCTGTAGCAACTTAGTTACACACAGAAATATTCCTTGTTTTCTTTATATTATTTTTTCAATTTTATTTGTTTTAGGATGTTATTAAAGTTTTTTTTCCTAATGTTCAACATAGTCCTAACCAGGCGTCTCATTTTACAAACATTCATATGGCTGCTGTATGAGAACATGAGAGAAAAGTCCACAGGCGTGAGGACAGGATTGTAGTCCCAGTCCTGTCACTAATGGATGATGGGGTGATTCATGGGCAAGTCCTTTAATGATGGTGGTAACCTTAACGTTTCTATCTATAAGACAGCTGTAATAATGCATGTCTCGTATATGTGTTACTAGTTGAAATTCTGCAGAAAGCTTTACAGTTTCTACAGGCAGGTCTGCACAGAAGCATAGAGTATTTTAATGTATGCATTGTTTCCTGTAACTTTTTTAACCAATTACATTTTTCTATGTGCTGTTTCTTTTCCTTGTGACTTTTTGCCACATTTGTTCACTGAAGGCTATGTATAAGCACTGCTAAAAATCAGAAGTCTCTCCCTTTCCTCACCTGAAATTTTTGGCCTGCTGGTGTTCATCATGCAACATTTCATGGCCCACTTTGAAAAGCTGAAAAGTTGCTTGTACTGTTCACACACACACTAAACAACAGTAATACTCCTCTTTGTCAGTACTTTCTCTGTGTAAAAACGTGCTGCATAGGAACACGGTGTTTTGTCTCTTCTTTCTCAGGCAGGTGAGTGAGTTTAGTACCTGTAAAGCTGGATTCAAAGAGCTTACTACTGAAATAGTCAGTGGTGCAGGTTTGGGCACACCAGCACCTTCCTGACTCAACCATGTAATTCAAGGTCTACCCACACAAAGGAGGTGTATACAGGAGCTGCCTTAATCACCAGAAAAATCAGCTTCTGCTTTACTTTGGCCTTAACACAAGTCTTCCCTCCTGAAAGCAGGACTCTGACAAAGTGTCTTGTACTGCCAAGGTCTTCCTAACCTCATGTAGGAAAAAGGACTTGCACAGGTACTGTTTGAGAAGATGCTGTGCAGGCTTCCTGTGCCAGCTCTTGGATGCTTCCAGGGCATTATTTGGTTGAGTAACATCTACTAGCAGCATTTTGTGAACTCCAGCATCAGCAGAGCTTTGTTTTTAAAGGAATACTCATTTCCCCTTCATTAAGGAGTAACTATAGGAAACAAGTGATTATGAGGTTCTCCATGAGTGTCCTTTCCAGGTACAGAATGGCATTTTCAGCAGATATGGGCAGAGGAAATTTTCCTTCTTCACCTTCTCCCCCTGAAATGATTAAAAAGGAGGGAAGCAATAGTCACCAGACCATTAAAAAAACATGTGGCTTAAAATCACTGCCAGTCGTAAACAAAGCACACATGAAGTCTTTTCTTCAAATCAGATATTAATCTTTTCCTTGATACAGGGTAGTGAGTTTCATTCTTTCAACACGAGAAAGGCAGGATGGTTACCAGTTACCTCTAAATAGAAAACTGTTGTTCAAACAGTGGTGGAATACACTGGACTGACAAAGAGCCAGAAGCTTCAGTCAGTCCATTGTGACCTGCATTTGAAACCAATTATACACACACACACACCCCCCCAATTATATATGGCTACGAAATTGCATGAAATTGGTTTCATATGGGCCTTTAGATTCACTAGTCTTGCACCCATATTGAGATAATAAGGATTTCTTTTTAGGAGCTGGTTTTTAATACTTGAGGCATTTCTCCAAGTGCATTGCTGTAAGTATATTTCTTGGAGAAATTAATGTTTGTGTAACTAGGTCTGTGCTAGACCTCCTTTCGGCAACAGAGGACAACCAAACACTTCCAGAACACAAAGATGGTTAAGACAAGACTGATTGATAATTCTGTGGAACAAACTGTTAATATCTCATGCACTTAAAGAGAGCCAGAGCAGGACTTGAGTTCTCTGCCTCTGACTGCCTGCTATTTTGAATTGTATTTAAAAAAAAAAACAACCAACATTCATCTTTGAAATTGTAATGATTGCTGACTAGTTTCAATCTTGGTATTCAGTTCTGGTAGTAAAGCTCCCTCTGTAGCTGAAGCAAAAACATGTCTTTGTTCTCCACATCTTCTGGAAGATGCTTTTCTGCCCAGGGTTATGCACCGTGCAGAGCAACTCATGGGTGCTGAGTTTGTGTAGCCCTACAGTGTCCACTGCACTGACCTCCATGATTTCAGTGGCTGCAAGTTGAAGCCCTTCTTTCAGCACATACATTTGGGTTTTTTTATTATTAAATGAGCTTATGACAGCTTTAGTGAGATTATTGGTTAAGTAGGAGAGATTTCTGCAAATCTGAATGGGAAACAATTATTGTTGGGAGAAAATAGCATTTGCAAATTTGCTTTTTTTAATTGGGCAGCTGCTTGCTTATGATAGCCCTACTTAAAGTATCTTATTTGATAAGGTGCTGCTCCAATTTCAGTAGGTGACAAGAGCCAGCAGAATTCACCTGTCTAATGCTGCTGAGATTATGGGATAATAAGCATAAGTAAGTCTAAAGCCACACCATCAGCATTACAGTGATACTTCTATGGCATTTGTTAATAGTGTGGTAACTCAAATCCCATGGACCTCACACTCTGTTGGGTATCTTCTGGTCACTCCTGACTCAAGCCAGTGAAAGTGAGAGCCAAATGAAGCCCAACATGTAAATCAAAACTGGACTGGAACTGTCACCTCCCTCTGTGAAAAAATAAGCATTTTTCTCTGTTTCTTTTTCTTTGTTAATAGTCAGTAAATTTTGGAGTAAGACCAGTAGAGACATCATATGTGACTCCATGGGAAATAATCAGCTTGCTGTCAGAAGCAGGTTTCACCTTCCACTAGCAATATGCAGGGTATGAAAATATATATATTGCCAGCAGCTGTATGATATGGCTGTTCCTTGTCATCCTCAGGTTTCTGAGACAATAAAATCCTGCTCTTACAGCATGTCACCAGGAACAGTCACACTCATTTTGCCACATTTCCCAGGAGGCGTGTGACTTTTTTTTTGCATTAGTTGTTTTTACTTTGAAAAGGATCACCTCATTCCTTCAAATGTGTTAGTAAACATTAACATTACCCTAGAAAACAAGGGTAGGACAGGTATGATGAGTAATTTTTTTAACTCTAGATGCTCCTTAAAATAGCTATTCTATTGAAAACTGCTAATTTAATGCTTCCTGTTGTCTCACTATTTCTCTTTACATAGCCAGTGGCCTGCTCATCACATTTGAGGCTTAAGCAAAATTGTACACCAAACTCCAAGTTTAGACACCTCAATGACTGTTTTAAATATCCACAAACCATTAGCAGTGACTGCTATTGCAGATGTCCTGTTTTACCAATACCAGTGTAATTTTCAGGTTTCTAGGTAAAGATTTGGTTGCCTTTCACAAAGTACTTCTATTTTAGAAATATTGGCCCAAGACAACATTTCCAGCGTTACTGTCACTGCAGACTGTTGGCTTTCCCAGTACACAGTGTCTTGTAACAGCCTTTCTTTTCCTGCCTACCCAGGTGCTGTTATTTCACGACCAGAATTATGGCATTCATTATGAATACACCATTCCTGTAAACTATACTGCTGAAAACAAGAGCGAGCCAGAAAAGCAACAGGATTCCTTGTACATCTGGACGCACAGCGGATGGGAAGGGTGCAGTGTGCAGTGTGGAGGAGGTAAGACCATATGGAAGCTCAGTGGGCCTTGCTCTACGGTGTTCAAAGACACCAGCCCTTAGAGAGGTGTCTGCAGGAGACCACGCTGCCAAAGCATGAAGGCAACTGCCCATGGGGATGGATGTTGCCATAATGAACTCAGCTGAGAGTTCATTCTCACCATCCCATTCACATCCCCGCAGTTAATTTTCACCTGGCGTTTTGGCAGGGATGTGGCTTTGTTGGCTTGTTACTGTAGGCTGGAGCTGCACCTGGATTAGTGCTCCACGGATGGCTCAAGGCGCAGCGTGCAGCCTCGTATCTGAGGCCTCCATCACATTCTTGGAGCAGAGTTTTCACAGGTGTTCAAACATGTTCGCTGAAAGACACTTCCTTCCCCAGGGATGAAACAGGGGCAGTGCTGCTGTGACAACTCCTGGAGATGGCGTCAGATGCTCTTAATGTGGGGTGGACTTTCTGGGAGTACATGAGCATGTCTCAAATCACGCTTTTCAGATGATCCCTAGGATGTGCTGAGACTGATTTGCTGAACCCTTGGGGGAACTTGATGCCTGTGAAACCAGAGACTGGTTTGTCAGCCTCTGTCCATTGAATTTTCAGTGCTGGAAGAAGCAGGTTTCTCCCTGAGGAAAATGGATCACTTCAATGCATTCTGACCAGTCTTTCTTCACCAGCAGACTCAATTATTTATCGTATTATATGACACAAAGAGAGAGTGCTCATCTTCCCATTTGAAGGCTCACTACCCTCGGTGTACTGAAATCATGGATTTATTTTTTTCATAAATAGAACTAATTTCAAAATAGACACTTACTTTTACTCCTGCTTTAAACCAATAATTTCTTAGAGCCATTAAACCCTCACATGAATGAGTAGGAAATTTGTTTGTGGATCTTTTGATTTGTACTGCAAGCCTGCCACATATTTGAATCAAATCAGTGCCTGGCAACATGGCTCCCACCAGTGGTAGCTTGGATGGCAATTTATCCCTTGTGTTTTGTTTGTCAGATGCTTTTACTACTTATCCAAGCTGGGAAGGGCCTTCTCCCTTCTATACAGACATCTACAAAATTTTTATTAACAGAATTTAAATTATTTTTGTTATCTGCTACAGATTATGAATAAACTCAACTTGATGCAGACTCAGAGTTAAGAAGAGGAAGGACCAGAAGATGAGAAATAATGTATTTTGGTGGCTTAATTTCACCTCTTTGTGAAATACGAACAAGCCCAGTTTATCACTTTTGAAACCCAGTCACTCCTTTGCAACCTGACTTCTTGAAAGGGGAGCAGCAGGCGACAGCTGTCCTGTCATTATCGGCCACTGAGGGGTGGGTGGTTGTGTTGCTTCAGCTTTCATAGCTGGAGCATCTGTCCTGGATGATTACAGGGCACAGCTACATGTGGAGGAGGAACCAGAAATGAAAGCAAATTGTTTTCAAGATGGTTTTCACATTAAACACCAGAAAGAGAAAGCCTAATGTGTTGTTCCTTTGAAGCAGTGAATTTCACAATTACTGGGGAAAGATTTGTAGCTTTTCTGAAAAAAACCCCAGAACAGTACAAAGGTAGAACAGAAGTGGGAAATAAGGCTGCTTGCAGAGGTGATAGGTCTGTGCAGATTTTATCTTGCAGAGATAGTAGGGAGTGCCCAGCTTTTGAGCTTTGGTTGATGAGTTAACATGGTTTTGTTCTTAGCCACTGTTTTATTTTTTCAGAGTTGTTTTTTTATTTGCCTTGTAGGTGAACGGAAAACCATCGTGTCCTGTACGCGAATTATTAACAAGACCATGACACTGGTGAATGACAGTGACTGCCAACGAGTGAATCGCCCCGAGCCCCAGGTCAGGAAATGTAACACACACCCCTGCCAGTCACGGTAAGGAGCTACAAAATAATACAACCCTTCAGAAATTACTCATTTCCAAAGCCTCTATCTGGTGAACATGGTCAAAATGTCTGGTCTGTATTAGCACAGTTCAGACTGGGAGACTCTAGGTGAGGAGCATCTCTTCTTCATGTGAAGTTTTTACCTTGTCTAGCAATGCCTGTATAGTTTTGGAAACATACTGAACCTTGCTGAAGTTAAGAAATTATGATGAGACACATTTTAGATGCTTTCCTCAGTAAGGGTGCCTTTCTGCATCAGTAGGAATAACTAGAGACCTAATAGTAATGAGTTCCAAAAATAATAAAGAGCGTTCTTTTTAATTTGGCACATACTTTTAGCTGAATTAATTTTCATCTGCATTATATAACAAAAGAAGTTTCTGGCCAAAATGACAACACACAGGAAATCAAATTAATTTGTTCAGTTTGTTTGCTAACAAAGAAGTTCACTCTTGTTCTGCAGTAATGTTTAGCATTGTGGAGTAGTGTAGAAGCTCCACTTTTGATAGTAGCTAGAACATAAAATTAATTTAAGGTAAAGCTCAAGAATATCTAAAAAAGCATATTCAAAACAGCCTGCTAGCTGTTGCATCTTGTATAATCAGACAAGCCAGGGAAACGTACCTACAAATCTAATCCTGCTGGCAGAAACAATAGGGAAAATGAGAAACAGCACACTTTCTTCTAATTAGGCCTGCACTCTGATTAAAGTGCCCTTAAAGAGGGAAATCCAGTGTCAGGTAATCCATCAGTAGGGCCAGGCTGTTTCAGGTTTCGTTTTCTGTCTGCACTGCCTGTTATTGCTGCTGTGCAATATTGTGGCCATGCTGCTTTCAGAGGTCCTGAAAGGTATATTGAGATTGCCATGTTCTCCCAGGTGTGTAAGATGAGCCAAACTCCCAATGACTTCTAAGGGAACAACTGTCATTTCCATGAGGAAGTTTCCTAAATTCAGTGATGCTGGGATTTCTGTCATGTTATTCTCTCAGAAAGACAGAAACAAGGAGCATCTGCTTGGGTTTTTGCCCTGGCATGAAATATTTCTTCTAGAGCTGTTGTGAAGCCACTGGGAGGAGACTGGAGGGAGACCAGGCTCCAGGTGGTAGAGATGGAGAAAAGCAACTTAGAAAACTCAGGAAGAAGTGGGCATCTTCTCCCTTTCCTAGCTGAGAGCAATGAAGAGAGATCTTGGCCATCAGGTCTATTAGAGCCATAAAACCCACAGTGCAGTCTCTCAATGGGATCTCCATGACCCTGAGCCCGTGGTGAAGTCTCCTCTTTGTCAGACACTTTCACTGTGGCATTGCTGCCTGTCCAGGGTGGCGACAGGGGATTGGGTTAAATCACAGAAAGCCTCCTGAGAAAGGAATACTCTGTTCCCATATCCAGATTGTTCCTTGGGGGATTCAGACAGAGCCCTTAATGCTATTCCAAGGTATCTCTGAATGGAGTTACCAGGCAATTTATAGCCACAATTTAGCACAGTTGTTGCCAGGAGCAATTAGCACTGGCACAGTGACACTCTCATCGGTCCATTTTTTGTCAGAGCAATGGCAGCAAACACCAAATGTGCTCAGTACCCGGAAAGGCCACAGAGTCCTTGCTGATGATCTGATAGACCACACTCTTTCACTCCCTCCATGTAGACCACACTTTCACACTTAACATGCTTTAGACTGGAAACATTTTCAGAAGCACATTCTCTGTGCCTCTGTAGAATTTAAATTTCCACTTGCGTTTGCCCACCCAGATATTAGAAATGCATGCTTAGCATATTCTCTGACCAAGAACATCTTAAAGAAACCGTTCTCTTTCACCATGTCAATGCTTTTTTTATAACCCCTGAATTTGTTTTAGGGTTTCAAGTAAAATTATTGTAGCATCTTGTTACAGTAAGGTCCTTTCCCATTTCCACCCAGACCTAAGCCCTTTACCTGTGTTCGGAAGAAGGAACAATGCTTTCCTTTCTGTAGCAAACCTGCTCTGTTTTGTGCATTTTGACCTACATTTACTTTCATTTAAAATACAAGAGAATCACCTTACAGAGAATTTCTCTCTAGAGAAGGGTCTTATGGCCAGTGCAGGACTGGGTCATAGGACATTCAGTCTCTGCTTCTCTTTCAGATGTGCTGTGGGACTTTGATTCACGACCCCACACTGTCCCCTTGCTTCCTCTCTCAATCCATGTATAATGTGCATTGCAAACTCTTTGGGACCAGGTGAGATCACGTTGTATAAATGGAGGAAGAGGAGGAGGCTATTGCTGTTGAGACTGTAAGAAAAATAAAAAAATAATAACCCACATTATATATATAAAGTGATCTGGAGGGAAAAAAAAAGGTATGATATTAATAACAGCGTCTTTCTTCCAGCACAATCCCAAAGTGCTTTGCAAATTATATATCCCTTTGAACTTCAGCCACCTCTTGGGAGAGCCAAATAACGTGGGGCAGGGGACAGTAGTTTTGTGAAGCCAAGGAGAAGGTTAGAGCTCTGCAACTGCAACCCAGCATCCTTAAAAAACAAAGCAGGACTGCAAAGAGGATTGGATGCACTGACATGTTTTAAAATTAAACGTCAGAGAATTTTCTTCAGGGTTTTGTTGAAACTGGCAAAAATAAAAGAATCTTTCATTCTTTATTATTGTTACTCTTTCACCTTTTAAAAAAATGCCTCTTTTTCTTCCTATTTTATTTTTTATGTTCCTTGACCCTCTTTTTCCATTAAATTCTTTACAGCTTCCTTTCCTGTCCCAACTGCACCCTATTAGCACCTCTTTATTCTAATCCTTTGCCTAGCTCTTTAGATATTTTTTACAAAACCCTGCTGTAACCAGATGGAATCTGGATTCTTGCATGCGGTGCGTATGGGTTGTTTCCAGCACACTGAACACCAACCCAAATATATAGGCAAACCCAGCACTCATGTTGGCACCAGACTCAGAAATCACAGATCACATCAGCTGTTATTACTGAAAACATAGGTCGGCCAGTGGCCACACACTTCAACATGCATGGTTGGGTCTATGAATATGAAACTGCTCCCCTCTGATGCAGGAAAAGAACCAAAAATACATGAAATTTCCCAACTGTTAGACTTGTAATGGCCTGTATGCAAACACTGTTAATTCTCCTCCTCTTTGCTGTAGTAGATTTTAATAGAAGTTGAGTTCTTTCAGGGATCTGCTGAATATGTGGTGTTACTACACAGATTCTTAACAGCAACGTAAAAGCCAGAAATTCCTGCCTTCCTCTGCAAAAATACACAGGAGACCTTGAGCCCTTCTTTTTCACCGTTTAGGACATGAGAGTATCTCCTGAGTCCAAGGGTTAGTTTTCTGCTACCACCAGCAGCATGTCAGATTGCTTTCCATAAACTGATTTTGCTCCGCAGTTTCTTTCCCTCACAAGACTCTTCTGTGACCTTGCTGTGGATCAGGATCTTTTATTTCCAACCTTGATTATTTATTGTCATGTTTCAGCCATTTGTTCCTGCATCAGCTCTGCTCCTTTGCTTATGCAGTATTTTCCCTCCCTAGCTCTTTGCCTTGGGCTAAGTGCCATATGATACAGCAAACCAGTGTATCTCCTCTTTCCATCATTTTGCTGGGCTAAATCCATTACTTTTCTTTAACTTCTTATTGGTTCGGAGACTGTGCATCAGTTCTTCATTCCTGTGGTCACGTTGGTCACCTTCTCTTCTAGTGCTCTAATGTACATGATTTAAATTCATAATTTGAGAGTCTAGGTGACCAGAATTGTATTGATAATCCCAGACTCAGGCCCATCTAGCCCTTATATAGTTGCATTCATACTCTCCTCTCTTCACTGGCAGTAACTCTCCTTATACATGCTTTGTTTTTTTCATGGCTGCATCATATTTGTGGCTTACTGTCATTCTAGATGTTTTCCTCCTCATATGTTTTAACATATGAATCCTACTTCAATAGAGAAATGCTTGTTATTAGTCCCTAAGCACACAACCTTGCCCTGTATGCTATTAATTTTTATCCTCTGCCTGTTATTGCAGTACTCAAGGTTATTCAGTCCTTCCTGTGTGACATCCTAATCCTCTGCTGCATTGACAATGCCTCTGGACTTTGTATTGTCAGCATTTTCCCTGATTTTTCAGCAGTTTTCTTCTTTTTCATGCCAAGGTCACTAATGAACATACTAAATTAGATCAAATGCAAGACAGATCTTTCAGGAAGTCCACTGGTAACTTATCTAAATTCCCTTCAAACCTGATATTCCTTTACAGCACTACACTGTGGCTAGCTCTCTCCTACAGTATGATTTACACAGATATCCATGTTTTCCAGTACATTACCAGTTTCTCTAACTTACATCAGCATCTCCAGTGCAGCAAAAAAAGGAGTTTTTTACTGATAACACACCACAGTGATGCCAACAGAGGAAAAAATGAAGCCAGTTATGAGTCAGCCAAGACCTCAGTTGACTTAGCGTGCTTAGGTTGGTAGCGCCAACCGCTTTGAATCTTACTCTAATTTAAGTTTATGGTGGCCCTTACTGTCTGAGACCACCTCTTTCTCTAGACTTCACCATATTCCTGCAACAGTGCCCCCTTTAACAGCCCAGGAATAGAGAAACCGGTCAGTGTGTCTGATTCTGGTCTGTTTGCACCGTATTTATTTGTGTTTTCATCACAGGTAGACAGGGAGCAGAACAATTTTGAGTTTGTTTTGTGAGGTGAAAATCTTGCAAATAGTAGATTTTTGGGGGGGTGCAGTATGATGGAAAACTCCTTGAGCATGTTAGCAAGTTGCTTGTAGGGCTGTGTGGAAGTTATACTAAACTGGAGGGACATACTGTGAGTGTCTGTTAGCTGAAGGGACTGAGCTAGACATGTAATGGTTCCAAATGAGTTTGTTCTTGCATTGATGCAGTCGGGCTCTTTTGGAACCTGTACAGATGTTTTATCATTCATAAGGCTCAGTGGCAGCAATTTCAAGTTATCTGTGCCTTGTGCTAAGAAACATCTCCTTTGGTGTGTTTTGAATTTGGTTACATGAAAAAAAAAGAAGAAACAGCCATGGAGAGGGTTTCAAATCATTTTAGCCTGGAAATCTGGCTTAAATAGTAATGTTAGCACCCTCTGATCCAAGGAGGCACCACGTAAGAGCTCATTTTGAAGTAGTTCCCAAAACTGGCGTTGGGATCTCTAGAATCAGTTTGAGCTTAATGAATTTGCCAGGGCTGCTCTGGACACTGTGCAAGACACGGTGGCTGCAGGCGGTGGAGCGAGCGGGCAATGCTGCGCCCTGGTGGCTGCTCTTCAGGGAAACCTGGCTGTGGTGGGCAGCTCCAGCAGGTCCTGCAGGAGTAGAAACCCAATGCTGTAGACCAGAAAGCCTGAGATACTTGTGGGCACCTTTGTGAGTAGGTAGCTGATGTCCTGATGGACGTCTCTGGTTATCATCATCCTCTAGAAGGAGACAAAATCACACGCATTCCAGGTTGCAGGCAGGTCAAATACAGCAACAGGCAATCAGTAGTTAATCAGCTACTGAAAGGCAAGAAGATATTTTCAAGCAAATCCAGCAACTCAACTCAATGAAGTGATTCTGGAAGAGAAGTAAGAGAAGGCTTGGGAGCAGACAGAGAGTAGAATGAGGAGGGCTTATTGGCTACAGCTAAATGTGCTGCTAAATGCATTTACATCGAATAATTCAAGATGACTTGCTAGAGCAGAAATTAATTTGGCATTAGTTTTCACATGGAGTCATAAGACAAGTTTCTTAGCCTTGGTGTAAACATCCAGGCTGACTTACATCTCAGTTTTTCCCATTATAATGTTTGACTCGACAATCTCATGGTTGAACATTGCCTTGTTTTAAAATGTTAAATGATCTGTGGTTCTTTGATTTGAGGCGCTTCAGGCCAAGCACAGTCTTTACCCACAAAGAAGGATTAGCAGGATAATCTAGCAAAATATTTAATTGTGAAATTCACTCCCGCTGCTGCCTGCTGTAATGCTCTTCACACCGTTTGCATCCAGTGGTGCGAGCTGAAGGAAAGACACTGCCTTCCTTGAAAGGCAGGGAATGGAGCTGGAAACCAGTTACCCCACCAAAGATACACCAGCCATGGATCAGGGCAGGGATAACTCACTGCAAAAGGGCTCTGAGGGTGCTGATATTTGTGCCTTAGTGTATTAGAGGCAGCTGGCAACATGAAGGACACCTACTCACACCACCACCACCCTGAGTCCTCCAAAACTGAGTGATCTGCTCAATTTGAGGGAGGGAGGAGGGAGAATATAATGTCTTCCATTAAAAAAAAAAACTTCCCAAGGCATAGGTAAAGTATAAAACATTGTCCTATGGCTGGTCTTGTAACTGGTGGGAAATTAAAAAAAAATAAAGCTGTCAAAATGATAATCACTACAGAAAAAAAGAAACCTGTGTGAGTGAAAGTTGGCAAGTCTGTTAGTAGAATGACTACTGTACTGGAAAATTACTGAGCGCTGTTTATAAAGGCAATCAGACAGGAATGTTAGTCTTGGAGTCCTACTTTCGACATCAGCAGCTGTATTATTCTACTAGATTCCTTGTACTTTCTTCCAAAAAAAAAAAGACCAACCTTCTAGTGACTGGGTGTGGCACAACCTGTTCCCAAAAGTCAAGATTCACCTGATTATTTTGACCTCAATGTACCAGGGATGTGGCAAGTTTCAGAAGCGCATAGGGAGAGAAAAATATAATAGCAGAGTGTGCGTATTTCATGGAAATCATGAGTCCATTGGTAAACAGTGTTTTCTTGCTTCTACATATTCAAGCATGAATTTAGTTTGATAGCTGTGAGCAAAAAAATTCTGACTGTCAATTCCATGTGACTGATTGTCAGAAATCTTTTCCAGTTCTCCTTGCTAAAATTATCCCATGTGAAATCCTGTCCCCACGGCAAGTTGGTCTGAGTTTTGCCTAACATCAGCAGGGCCATGAATTCACCCAGGTGCCTCACAAAACTAAGAGCAACCTCGATATGATTTTGCATCACAACCTGATACTAAAGACAGCCAGTGCTAACTAGACATGGAGTTATTAGTTATTAGTGCAACGTTGTGTGTTAAACCAAAAGGTATGCAATAAATCTATTAGAGATAGAACCCTCAAATGACACTGCTTTAGGTGCTTTTTCAGACTACTTATGTCATGTTTAGTAGCAAATTTCCTCTGATACTTTATTCAGCAGTAGTACAGGCTCTTAACTGCAACTACAACAGTTCCAAAAAACAGGTTTAATAAAAACAGAAGAAATTGTGTTATTGCAAATGTGTCTTTGGTCACATCCAAGCTATTATGGTGAAAGCAGGGAAATTAATTTCAGTGTAGCACTGGGGAGGGAACAAAAGTAATGCAATCCCTGTAGATAGCGAGTACCTGCACAAATGTCGTGGGTGTTGAGTTAGTAGAACAGAACCAACTTGCAGGCACCAGTCCTCTGCAGGGCTTAACACAGAAATAACCAGGTGTAATGTAATGGGCTGCAATATCAACCTATATTCTATATTACCATTTAGAACATGTAATGGCTTTGTTATAAGAGGCTACAAATCTGTGAAAAGTGACTTCATGTCTTTTGGTTCCTCCACCCCACCTTTCAGCCTTGACCCATTTTATCTTCATGGCATTTTTCCCCAACTCCTTAGCTACAAGTCTTCATTTGCAGCCATTAATCTCCCCTGGGTTTATGTACATAGAGCTGTAGACAATTTTTTTTTCCCTAGAAAATGTGGGAGTCTTAGGCAAGTAGGTAGAGTGGATAATTTGAGGTTAATGACTAATCCAGGCCATAAAAAGATCAAATGATGAACTGAACCTCCAAAAGACATTTTGAGTTTGCTCCAGGGGCCTGCCAGATGAGAGTTGCCAAAGCAGATTAGAAGAAGAACTCCCAGTTCCTCAGGAGAGATACTGAGAGGTCAGAGGTTGAGGAAGATTCAGGAGACAAAGATTTAAAACAGCCCTCTCAGATTGCATGTCCTGCCCATCCCAGCTTCTTGAGGCTATAGAAAAAAACACCTTTCTGAGCATTTTTTAGCTAGAAAGACAGCCACTGACTGGGATAGAAAAATCTGTGCTTAAAAGCTCATTGCTTTCTTCCTAAATCTAATCACCATCAGGGATCATCTAGCTCTTGAATCTTCTGTGGAGGTAAGATTACAAAAAATAATACCGTGGATAAAGCCATTGCTGTGGTTGTGAGAAAGATGAGGGCGTTTGTCACATAAATCCGTGCTTGTTGGACAAACGAGAGGCTCTCCAGGGACTCCAGCTGGAGCACTCGCATGGTCCAACAGAAGAGAGGTTATAACCTGGGAGGGAAAGACCAAACTGCAGAGAAGTCTGGTGTCAAGCAATCCCTAGGATCCGTTTACAGGCTTAAACCATCACTGGAAGCCAAATGCTCTATATGGTATACACAGGGCTTAGTGTACAACAGTTAATTGGCTTAGTTAATCACACAGAGCTAGCTTGGTGTCTGGAGTCAGAACACTGGAATTATTCTTTACATTGTCAGAAGAAAAATACTTACTGTTTTTTAAGAAAATGAAAAGTAATTCTCATTCTTAAACGCATCCAGGTGTGCTCAAAAGGTGTAATGACAGTGCAGAGAGGAAAATCTGTTTGTAGTGTAATTTAATAGGAACCTTAATGGGATAGTATTTGTACATCACATTTGTCTTCTCTGTGTGTATATTACTTGCAGATAGTAATTATGCTAATACCTTGCTGCACAGTCCTTTACCAAATATGAAACTGGCAGGAGTTTTCACATTTAATCACTTTATCCATAAATCCCTTGTCTTTCCACTTTGCTTGTGAGTGATGTTGTTTATATAGTTGCAGTGATTCTGTGTTTTACAGGCACTAAAATAATATTTTCAGCTACCTATGAAGGGGGCTTTGGGAGAACTGTGGGAGAAGATCAGGGCACTGCCAGTGCTGCACATAGGGCTCACTTACCTGTTTTCCAGATCACTTTTTTGAGCCATTGAACCAAGCAGAGATTTCACTGAAAAGATGTTTTGTGGTCAAAGCGATCATCCCCATGATGCCTTTGAAAATAGTGTGCTTTACCATTATTATTATTATTACTACTACTACTACTACTACTACTACTACTGCTACTACATTTAATCTGTTACTTGTCTCTTGGATATGAAACTAAAACCACCACTTTAAAATAGCCTTTAATTTATAAGTATTTTGATTCCATGTTAGCAGCAGTTGTCACAAGTAGGACGGAGCGGGCTGTGAGGTTTCAGAGATCCCTTCCTGCAAACCCTGAACTTATTTGTAACCATCGGGCTCAGATCAGGGGTGAGAGCAGCGGATCAGCAGCTGAAGCTGGCCATACAGATGCCACCAGACAAAATAGCTGGAGACCGCATTTTCACCACAGGCACAGCTTTGTGTTGGTTCCCTGGATTTTGGCTCATGCTCTGTGCAATCATCCTTCTCATGATGATGATAATATTTGTTTTTTCTGTGTCAGTTTTCCAGTTACACTCTGCCATATGTGTCCTAGAGTGGCACCAACTAGAGACCACTCAACAGGGTAGAATCGAGGTGATTTCTCCCCTCCACAAGAGCAAAACCAACAACAACAAAATTTTTTAAAATTATTTTTCCTTCCAGAACAGAAAGTCATAACCTTACTTCTTAAGGCACCTTGCAAATAGTTGGCATGCTGCATGCTGCCCATCCTAAATGCAAGCTCACAGACAACCTTGGCCAAGAATGTATTTTTATCTTTCTTCTGTGTGTTCAGTCCCTTTCCCTTCTTCATTTGCCAGTAGCTGTAGATCACAGGGAGAGCACAGTGCTGAAGTGAACATTAGTTCAGTGGAGCCTGTGCAGAAACCCTTCCCGGCGTGGTGACTCACATTCAGCTCATAAAGCTTTTCCCCCTCCATGCCCTTGCTGAGTGGTTCCTTCACCCAGATAAATAACTCCTCCCGCATTTGCTCTGACAGTGCAGACCCAGCTGATATCAAGGGAGCTTGGCTATTAATTTTCATGAACACTGATTTCTGCACTTCAAGGCTATTTTTGTCAGTCTTTCAGCCCTAGTATTCGATTACCCAGCTGACATTTTCCCATTCCATAAGCAAAATACCAAGCACTCGGCCACAGAGATGCACCAAAACTACTGTCTAGAGAAACACGTTTGGTGTCTCGCCAGCTGTTTTAGCCAGCAGAAATTCACAGATGTGTCAACTGCTTTAATGCACAGGAACATTTGAGCGGGGCCCTGTTCCACAACAGACAGGTGGCCAGCCTGCCCCATCCTGTGCTGCTCAAACCAAATGGCTTCTGCCTTCACTGTCACCGCAGTCATCAGCGCTGTCACACCGGGTCATCAGTCACAGCATTTGGCAAATGAATTCATGACAGTTGCGCCAAGTGAAGATGTTTCTGCAAACTGTGCTGAACTGATTTTTCCTCATTCAGGAATGGAAAGATGGGAAACAAAGGTTTGATTCGCCTAGGAGAAATTACATGCCAACTTCAAAAGAAATGTGGTTAATAAGTTGGCACGTATGGTGCTCTACCTGAGCTATGGGAGCCTTCAGCAAAATGAAATAGTATTTCTGAGCAGCCTTGGTTTTGAGAACTCTTATTTTAGCCACTTTTAACAGATAACCCAGGATTGGGTGTCAAGGAAAAGATTCATGGTATAAGGATACTAATCTAGATGACAGTCCTAAATAACAGGCTAGAAGGTCAATTGCTTGGTGAGAAAGGCGTGGTAGCCTTCCGGTGCACAGTGCCTACACAGTTATTGTTCCAGTCTTTCACT
>NW_010187329.1:859-30800 GCF_000695765.1 Mesitornis unicolor | reverse complement strand
AGGAATGCCTGTAATTACAGAGAACGTGTTCACTGCTGACAGATTGCAGGAAGCGCGAAGATGGATGCTGCTTCTCTAGGAAAAAAGTCATCTCACCCTCCATACCTCCTAATTCTTAGGCATTTTATCCACTGCCTTGTAGCCCAGCTCTAACCAGTGGTGCTTCCAGCACTTGCTGGAGGCAGTAGGAGCCTTTCAGTTGAGCTTACACTGAGCTGGAAGACAGGGGGCTGAGGATGCCCCATTTCCCTTGCGTGCCCACAGCCAGAAACTGCTCACAGCGGCAGCGCATTCCTTACTTTGGAGAAACCCAAGCACCTCACAACCTTGTGCTGAGTGTTTGCCAAAGAGCCTTTAAAGACATAGCAAAGCAAACAGGAAAAAAAGAAAGGCCGTGTATTTGTTCCCAGCACACTTTGATCAAAGGGGAAGGAAATGGCAACTGAAATGTGCTTACAAAGCAAATGAATCCTAAAGGCTCAGAGAAATGATGGGTATAAAGAAATACGTCCCACCCCCATCCAGACTGGGTTATGGCACATCCTTGTGAGCTACAGTAGCTTTGAAACAACATTGCAGGATCCTTTCTATAGGGAAAATCTTGTCCTTTTAAGTATTTCTTGAGTCTTGGCAGTTAAACGCAATGCAGGTTTTCTAAGAATGAATGTGACCAGTTATTCTCCATTTTTGAGGCCACTGATGCCATGAACTTCAAACGGATGAGATTCCAATTAAACATCCTGGAAAGCCCAACTATGAAAAGTGAAATCTCACCATTGGCTGTGAGAGGGTGAATTAAAAGTGAGACAGGAGATGTCTTGGCATTCCAGTAGTCTGGGTTGTAGAGGATTTGTATGCTTTGAATTCATATAATGTAGGGCTGGAGAAGCTGACTTTGGTCCTGGATGAGGGAAGGCTGTGTTGGGGTAAGTGTCTGGCCGTAGCACCATGCAGGTGTGCATACAGGTGTAGCAGTGGTTTTGCCAGGTACCTCTCAAAGGTAACAATATTTGTGGGGTAGGATATTCTGCACACAAGTCTGTCTTTACCTGGGGGGAAAATTCAGCCGCACCGTAGAGACTGGAGGTTAAAGGAAGCTAAGTATGGAGACAGAAGTGAATATTCACTTGTACACCAACCCTTTTCTGCTTTACACACAAGCTTCCAAAAATACAAGATCTCAGCATGACGCCAATAAAGCACCATTGAAGAACCCACAAAGATACAAAGACTTGTCCATTTCTCACTCTTTTTAAGTGAAGCATAATATTTTATCCAGCCATTTTTTTAACATTCCTTCTCCGTCTCCTTCCCAGGTGGGTGACTGGCCATTGGAGTCCCTGCTCTGCTACTTGTGAGAAAGGTGTCCAGCACCGAGAAGTGACTTGTGTTTATCAGTTGCAAAATGGCACCTATGTTAACACGAGAGACCTCTACTGCCTTGGCAACAAACCAACAACAGTGCAAAGCTGCGAAGGACGGGACTGCCTTTCTATCTGGGAAGCATCAGAGTGGTCAAAGGTAGGAACTCGATTTGGGAAAGAAGCCAGACTGCACACAGCTCTGGATACACTGGCCTTAGATCCAGCAAAGTGCTTAAAATTATGTTCTCATGGTCAGCAGACTCAGTGCCTCACAGTATTGGGGCACTGAGTAGGATTGTCATTTTTTGGAGCTGAGGTTTGTGTTCCGTACCAGATGAGTTATTAAGGCAGGTTTTAGATATCACGCTATAGTAACTATATATTTCCTTCTGAAAACTCTGACTAGCAAGGAAAAACATTTCACTGACCTGAGGCCAGAAGTGTAGTAACCCACCAGGGCTTCTGGCTCCATTTAAATTCAGTATGAAACAAATACCAGATTTACATGTTACAGAGAATGTACAATCTTTGGGCCTTATCCAACCTTCTTTTGTGTAATTCCAGGAACATGGAAAAGCTGGTTATACTTTGTATAATAGGTACACCTCCACATGGTTGCAGAGTTAAGAAATCATTCTCAGATATTACAAATGTATTTCTGATATAAATGGTGCATGGTCTAGACAACCTGCGTTTTGTTTAGCAACAGAGTGAACTGGGAGTGTGCCCACAGCTCATGACCAGGACTCAGCTAATACAGGGCAACTTTGTCTGTACCTTGTAAGTAACAGTCCTAATAGCATGTCCATGTTAGTTTTCATATTATAATTTAATAATATTTGATATATATCTGCTAGGCTCATCTGAATGATGAGACGAACCTTTCACTCATGGTGCGGTGCTTACAGCCCTACCAGTCTCATTCCAGACTGGCTGTGTTACGGGACACAGCACCAGTCATTTCTGTGGGAAGGATCTTTCCTTGTTATTCATCTCTGTTTTGAAACAGAGAGCTCCTGTTTCAAACATTGTCAAGAGCTTTTGCAAAATATTATTGTTAGAAACGTGCTTAAAAGTCAAAGAAGCTCAGGATACGAGGGATCTTGCGCTGCAGAGCGGTGTCTCGTAACAGACACAATGGCTTTCCATTGTCCACCTTTGGAACAGGAAATCTTGGCTTGGCAAGTGAGATGGTAGTTCAGGGAGAGGTCAGCAGGACACTGTATCTGTTCACTAATGCATGAGATTTTGTTTTCTTTCCGAGTTCTTTCAGCTCAAAAGATGTGGAGAAACACACCGAAGTTTTAATACGTTGTCTGATAGGTCTTTTGTGAGTTACGGAGGTAACTCTTTCAGATGATGCCCTCTTTAGTTCTGATAGCTGAACCAGCTGAGCTGTTTATGGCCGAGACTATTCTTATGGTGCAGTTCCTGTTTTACATGGGGAATTTTTACTTGGGGTCTTTTGTGAACAGTCCCAGGTATTTCTCTCTCCTTTTTATGAAATGGAGTAAGTCAATTTACAGAAGACTTTTTCCAGAGTGGAAATCTGCCATATTGGTGACCACATAACTAATTTGCAAATACATAATATTTTTAGACAATTTTTTCAATAACTGGTTTACTTTTCCTTTCCCTTTCTTTACCTTTTGTTGTGTCTGTGATTGCCCACTTGCGATTTTAAATTCATTCTTGTTCTGGCACATTTCTGCTATTATGTAGCACAGTTGAATCCAGGACACATTTAATGCTCTGCCAGTTTGAACACTCCTCAGAACTAGGACTTTCTTCAGTGGTAATCGCTTTAATCCTTAACATTTTAATCTGATGTTGTGGAGTAAATATCACAGGAGTGGTACTGTTTTAAAAATCAATTTTCTTAGGTATGTTTTTGCACTTTTTGGTTATACAACAAAAAACTGTTGACCACATTGATGTCTGTTCCCCAATCAAAAATGTGTGTTTTCAAAGCAAATTCCAATACAATCTTCATTGTGGAAAAAATTAAATTCCCCTGTTATTGCCAACACTTGAGATTGTTTTGGACAAAGTACCGCTCAACCCATTTTTAGTGACAAAAATAGAGACTGTCAGTAAAAGGTGAATGTTTCTACTATTAGGGAACTAGAGTAGAAAAAAACATGGACTTGTTTCAAATAAAGGGGCTGTATCCCAACTGCAAGGTTGTGTTGCTCCTTTGCAAAACCTTGTGGGATTTGACTAAGTAATTTGTTAATAAATAAGACCTGATGAGCTCAGCTGGACACTCAGGGACTGTGCGTATTATTTAGTAGGCTGCTTTGGTGTGGAATCTCTGTATAATCTGTATGTTAAGAAATTCTTCATGAAGACAAAGGACTTGAAGAAAGAAGAAAAACTCTTAAAGAGGGTGATTTATATGTGACCACCAAAGATCTGTTGGAAACCTTTTGCAAATGCTGTTTTGTCTAGGAAAGTATATGCAGTATTAATCTGTGAATGACTTAAAAGCTTGTGGGAAGAACAAACAGTTGGTGTTTTTCCCAGACTTGCTTGTAAAACCCACCTAGAGATTTCTCCTACTGTGAAAAATACTCCCACTTCAGCTTGATTTACTTTGAGTAAATTGGACCATTTGAAAGATTTTATATATTGTGCTTTGTAGTTTGAGGTGAACGAGTGCAACCCCGAGGAGTCCACCCTGAGGACTGCAGAAAATTATATATAATTTGGGAAAATCTGTACAACTTGGGGCAAATTCATGGGTTTAAGGTACCATTTAGGGAGCTCCAGCCTGGGATCTCTGGCAAGTCCAGCAAAGCAGTTTTTGGAATTCTGCAAAGCCTGGAAGAATTCATCCCCATACCTAACAAAACTATACAATAGTGCTTGTTACAAAGATGTTACATCCGTAAGGAGGTCACGCCATGAGCAGCACATAGTAAATTAAGTGGAAGGTTTCCCAGATTTTCAAGAAGTCACTTTGTAGTGCTCTGAAGTATTTAAAGGCATGTCTGTTTGCTTGCCAGCTCATAAACGCTTGTCATTCATGTCCTTAACAAGGCCAGCAGGTCAGAACTGCCTGGATTGTATTTTTAAGACGGTTGGACAGGCATGCTGAGATTTGTCCATTTGATATAATTTATATCAAGCTGACGCTTGTTTCCAGCATAGACCCCCTGGATGGAGAAGCTTCTTGGAATACGTTCAAAAGACCTCACAGAATATCTCATATCTTCACTATTTATTCAGTGTCAAATCAACTGTCTTTTCCACGCTGCTCCCCTGAAGGGGAGAACTTGACATGCTGGAGGAGGTTAGTTTTTATCTCAGTTGGTACATATATCATTTTTCCACCCACCTGTCCCCAGTGGCTCTTCAAGAAAATTTCTTACTCTTAACCACTGCAGTGGCATGAAAACGAAGAGCAGAGAGACCAGCGATGCTGTTGTTAGTGGCATGCACTTCTATGGCTGGGACAGCATCAGCCGAACCGCTTATTTAAAACAGAAATTCTGTTTCAGTTCATGCCGGTGTCCTTTTCCCACTTAGCATGGCCAGTGAAATGAAGACAAATTCTCCAATAAAGCAGAATTTCCAGCCAACCGTTGTCAAAGATAAATGGGTGAGCAGATACCTCTGCTCTTTAGAAGCTACCTCCATGGTGCCCAAGCACAAAAATATTTGTGGACGCTTTGTGTTCAAGTCTTCCTTCAGTGACTGATTCTAGCAGCTCCAGTAACCTGCTGCTTTCTGAGAGGACTTCAAACAGTCCCTGCTTCTGCTTTTGGTGTTGAGAAGTCTGTCTTTCATCCCTGCTGATGCCTGTGGCTGGCTTGCTGGCCATGGTTGGAAGCTGATCACAACACTGGGGTCGCTGAATAAAGTCTCTCCTGAGCAATCCCCTTTGTATATTCGAAGTTCTTTGGACCAAACATAGTGAGGAGGATGTGGCAACGCAAAAGGTGAAGGTCATGCATGTGTTACACATGAGAACATGCGTAAGAACGGTGACTTTGCTGTGGTGTGTACAGACTGCAGTGCAGAAACGTGTTTGTGACAGTGGTCTCATGCTACTGTGATTGAAAAATGCATGCATCATTATCACGACACTCCCATGATGCATCAAGGGATGTGGCAATTCTGTGTTGTAAATCTCAGTGTGTCCTTTGCCAGTATGAATGATGAGCTCTTAAACAATAGATTTAGTGGGGCTTTTTCATCTGTTCAGCTGATACTTTTCAAAGATGGTTGATTTTCAGAATTGCCATTTTTCATATGGCAAAATATTTCACAAGCAGATACCATGCTTTTCGAATTACTCTTTTATGTTTGAAAAGGGCTTAGACTGTTGAAAGAAAATCTTACAGGTTAACGGTTTTCCTCTGTGTTCATAAAACCAGCATTTCCTTTTAGCTATGTTACCAAGGTAAAAGTTGTCATTTCTAGGCATCATGTAACAGAACACAAATTCCTGTTGCTTTGCAGTGCTCAGCAGACTGTGGCAGGGGGATTCAGAAAAGAACAGTGACGTGCACAAATTCTCAAGGAAAATGCGATGCAGCCACAAGGCCAAGAGATGAGGAAGAGTGTGAGGATCACACGGGCTGTTACGAATGGAAAACTGGCGATTGGTCTAAGGTAACAGTGAACACTACATGGTCATTTATTTCAAAGTGCAAAGATGTTCAGAGTGCTATGCTTCCCTGTGCTGTCTGTGTTCATTTGCAGTTTAAATATTTGGAAAGGAAGACTTTTTAACTGGTTTTGATTGGAAGTTTTGCTGGGATTTAAGCTTTCCCCTTTTGCCATTTATAACCCTAACACAAGCTTGTGGATATGACCCAGAAAATTTTAGAGAAGTGTATTCCAAACAGGATAGAAATTAGTATTAGTTGACAGCTTAACCATCCAAAAGCAAAACCTACACAAGATTCCCACAACAGGTAGACGCTTGGTGTCAAAAAGTCACTTTATAAATATGTGTACATTTGCACTTCATGTCAGGAACTTAATCACTGAGAGAAAAGGAAATCTCACAAGGGGGCTGTGGTGAGGGTTTTGTCTCCTTCAAAGCATCAATATGCAACTGAGAGGAGAGCTGGACCTTAGTCTTCTTATGCCACAAAGTGATGGATTGGAAGGTTTGGGAGAACTTGCTAATCTGAATACTACTGAAAGGAAGCACGGAGAAGCCCTAGCAGAGTCACACAGAAGCAGAGGGCAACTGAGAGCACTCGCAGCCGAATTCTGTTCCTCTGTCTCATGCAGGTCCTGCATGCAGAGTCAGTCTATTTTATTACTACAGATGCAAGACTAGAGCTGTGCAGCTGAATTTCATGCCAGTCTGAGACCTACACAGCATAGTCCAGGCCTAGGTTTGTTCCAACCACCTGAAATGAAAGAAAGCCATGAATTTAAAAGCAGAACCAAAACCATCGATCCCTTCCTCAGGGCTGGGTTTTACCTTCACTTAGGCCTGTCTGAACTTACTTTCTCCCTTGACATCAGGGGAATTAATTCCCAAGTGCAGTGGATTAAACCAGAGCAGAGCCTGCTCTGTATTTGCATTTTGATCTTAAAGCAACAGGTAGTTTTGCTTGGGAAGGAGACCTGGCAGTGTGAGAAACTCAGCCTTTGCCAGGTTTGTTCATAAAGCATCCTTTACATTACTGACTTCATGTTTGCATAAAGAACTCAGATTTCCCAGGAATATTATATTCCATTTTGGTTTTTTCTTATCTTTGTAGCTGTACTGTTCTTTAAACAGAAATCCTACTTTTGTTCTGGAATGTACAGCATGTGCAGAAACCACTGGGATACAGTAGTTGCATTTTACTTTCCAAAAACCCAAACTCCAGCAGGCAAAATCCAGGGAAATAGAGGCCCATGATGGGCAAATTGGCTTATCTGTGATTGAATGTTTTTACATTGTTATTAGGCGTTACAGATATTTATAGATATACTCTGTCACAGATACGTGAATTCAATGGTGTCAGTGCTGGAGAATGCATTAAGAACCTGCCACATACAAAAGGTCGGTGTTTGTGCTGAGCCAGGAATTTGTATCGCAGAATGCTTAGAGTATTGAACATTATTTTATTCATAACCTGGCACACAGAGTCCATGCAGGCTGGCCAAAACAAACAGTTCCCGTGTGTTAACAGGTGAAATAATAATATTATTTATTTAGTTGCGGAATTTTAAAACATTTTGGCTTGCAAATTGACCCGGATTCTCTTTATAGGGAGGAATATGAAATATTTGTGTGTTCACTGATTACATGGACTGAACGTTCAGCATTGTATGAATGGTTCCAATCTGATAAAGATGTTGGCTCACTGCTAGAAAGGCTGCAATCATAAATTGATCACAGTAAACAGCACTGTTGATAGATTTAGTGTCTGCATGTGAGCAGGACAGGCTCAGCGCAAAAGCACTTGTTATTTGCAATTCTTCACTCAAGATCAGGATCCTCCCTGTGCAGAAGGGCACAAAAGCTGATGTGCTGCATATGTGGCCTGCTTCTGTCTGCAGAGACTTTGTGCCAACTCTCTGCTTCCCAGGAATTTCACCCTGTGTGAGTCCAGCAGGATGTTCTTGGACTTAAATGTGGTTTATAATGAGCATTTAAAATTCTAGACATATTGGTTAATTCTGACTGGACACTTAGGTCACACAATTAGATTCTTATTCTCTGAGTAGAGGGGTAAACAAAAGGCACCACTGGATTGCTAGAAAAGGGTATGGGAAGATACAATTCTTTGAAGAAAATGTATTCTCCCGGAAACCCAGATAGCTGAAATGTTTGGTATGGAATTCAATTCTCAAAAAATTCTGAGCAAAGGGTTTTCTTCATGAGGATCCAGAAGCTTTAATGCGGGGCTGACACTTAGAGGGAGAGCCTTTACAGCTATCAGCAACTCTTCTTTGGTGTTGTCCAGCTTAAAACAGCTCCTCCTTTAAGGAGAAACGCAAAGTCTGTGGCAGTTTGATTATAGTGAACTCTTTAAAATTCATACTTCCATGGTAAAATTCCACTGTAAAACATTTGTTTCTGGTGCTGTTAAAACTGCTGTGAGAGTGCTTTGTGCTGACTGAGATGGAAACTGGTTCTATTAATACAAATTGATCTCAGAACAAGCAACAACTTTTGGCGATTAATGCAATGTGCATTTGTTACTTGTTAATAATCATCAGGGAAGCAAGAGTTAACTAACAGTAGTAATTACCACAGATTAAAATAAGGGGCTTTGATGCTTTATGTGCAAACAGCTTGCATGGTGGCTTGGCCTCCAATCCTTAATTTCCCAAACCAAGATCATTTGAAGATACCAGGAAGTCACGTAAGAAAGAGGCAAAACCTCATGTAAAACGTCAAGTCCAAACACAACTTGTAAATAGAACAGGCTGTTTGGGTGGTAATGGCAGACTGATATTTTTATATTATTTGCAGTAGTATTTATAGAACATGTGGGCTCTGCACGAGGAGGCAGACCACTTCCCCAAGAATCTCCCAGCTCTATATACATAACTCAGCTCTCATCTGACAGCAGTGGTTATTCTACGTAAGATCTTAGATCCTGTTGCGTTCAGAAGGTATAAAACTGGTCAACAGTAAAAGCTCCAGGTCTATGCCAGACAAGTCCTGGTTTTATCTTCTCAGACCCTGGATCCACTTCAGCGTGGAAGAGGCGAGGGCTGAAGGTATGGCCATGCTGGTCTTTAACCTGCACCCACCACCCAAAACCTCATCCACTGGCCTTGGTAACAGCTCTGCAGTCATTGCTTGTCCACGCTCTGAAGAAGAGGATATTTTTGCCGTTTTTTGTCAGGTTTATTTGCAGATGATCCCTACAGGGTATTATAGTTGTGGAAAGCATTTGGAGTTAATTGAGCAAATTTAGCAAACAGTCTTGGCTGTGATAGTTGTATATTCCCAATGTATTTGCAGTCTATTTCAAGTGTTGCATGAGGAACTGATATATCTAGTTCACTTCACAAACACGTAGAGCACGATCTGTAAAGTTATTTTAAATATCTTTAAAGTTGCCTTTGTTAGTCCAGTGCTTGAGATTAACAGACTGTCTGCTGTAATTCTGAGGACAGAGCATTGTTCTGTTACTGGTAACCATGTGTAACCACTGCTAATGCGACTTATCTTTTAAACCTATTATCTCAAAGGGATATAATTATTATTTTTAGCATTTAACACAAATGCAGCACTGGTGTTAAGGGCTACATAACTAAATCGTTCCTGGCCCGAGAGTCTTCAAACGTAGTAGAAAGACCGATTGCACAGCAGGAGACCCACTGACGGTGTTAACCTGAAATAATTTTTTTATTACTGCCTGAATTCTTCAGCCTTGCAATTCATTATATCATCCTTTTTTATATATGATGCAATATAGAAATGGGAATCCAAGCCATCTCCCATTCAGTTGTTCCTTCCAAAAGGAAATTCCACATCCAGTTTGCGTTCAGTTAAAGCAACAAACATCTCATGCGCTCTTTCTACTTTGAAATAGTTTCTTCTTGTTTGAAATCTGAGCCGTTAAATGTTCTAGCACTGGAACATTTTTACATTTTGTGTTGTAGTTGTGCTATTCCAAAGAACAAATACAGGTTGCTCAGTTTCCCAACACTTCCCTCAGAGTCCTAGGCTGCTGAAAATAAGCCTCTCGATGCTTTAGCAAGACAGTAGTTCATTCTTTCATGATGAATTGTATTTCGCTGACAAACTTTATGTCAAGGATTACATTCCTGTGAAGAATACAGGCTAGTGAGCAGGACATGTATTTCTGTGTGCAGCTCTCTGGGAGGGTTAGCAGGATGCACAGCCTGAGCCTGGACTGACTGCTCACCATGAAGGGATCAGCTGCAAGACCCTGGCTTCGCCTTGAAGCCAGCTGTGACTCACGCAGCTGAAAATATACGTCCCAAATTATGTGAGGTGCATGGAGATGCAGGTTTGATGTATTGGCTGGTTATGGTGGAGACAAAGATCAGTTGTCCCTGCAGATGAACAGCACTGGGTCTGGCTTTTTAGCTACCCAAAACTTCCCACCATGTCGTCAGCTCTCTCCCCTTCTGCTCTAGTAATAACGTAGCAGGGAAAGCACTCTGCTGCAAATGCACAGGCCGAAGCTGTATTTTTTGAGTTCCTTTTCTCCAATTGGCTTTTGGGCTCTTCTAGTATATAACTGAAGAGGCAAGGTTATATAGCAGGAGCAATTCTCCACGAGATTTCTATGGATTCTTCTTCATTTCCAGTTTTACTTAATTGTCTTATTACTTTATATGCCTTGGCATACTCTATTTCTGTCCTGTGACTCAAGTATTGTATTTCGAGCCAATAGCACAGAATGGTTCAGGGTTCCTGGTTTCATTTTCTTTACTATTCTCATTTTAACTGGTATTATATCAAGGAAGGTAGAATTACAACCAAGATACACTAGCTCTATCATTGGTGCTGGCTTTCACAAGGGTGCGTTTTCAGCTTTGTGGGTAGAACTTAAAACACACAATTTCTGCCCTTCAGGCAACAATTTAGCTCATTAACCTATTATATTACATAGTCCAGTGAAAAGATTTTTAGAAGAAGAAAGATACATAGAGGCCTTGTCATATATTGGCTTTGCCATATTTTTTCTTTGCGGTTACAGTAGATGCTCTGTAAATACTAAGGCCTGTATTAATCTCAGATAACCCCACGTAAATCCAGGTAACTGTCTTTCATTCTTCCCTATGACCCGCTGGCCACAAGCCAAGGATCTCACTCAGCACAGCGGGTCGGATATCAGTCTCTCTTACATTAGTGTAAATCCAGATTAATTCAGCCACTTAAGTTAATGCAGGTTTATGCCAATGCATGCAGACCAGGGTCTGGCTTGCTGAACTGTGCGAGATCTTTGGCTTTTATGTAGGAACCATCACAGATTTATGCTTTCAGGAGCAAACAGAAATAGAGGACGTGTCAAGCTGGGCTTCAACTAGGAGAGAAAGTAGAGGAGAAATCTTTTTCCGCCGCTTTACCTCTTGTATAACCACCTGGAAAAACTTTCACTGGATTCAGAGAGATTGCACAGTCCAGAAACAGGAAAGCTCTAGTAAGGATCAGCTTGGCAAAGTTAAACAATATTCTTATTGCCAAATAGTGTCAGTAGTGATAAAGCACATCTGAAAAATTACCTGTAGCCACCTGCCCTCCCTGGACATCAGCAGTTGCCAATTTCTTTACAGCATTTTGCTCGGCCGGTGAAATGCTGGCTATGGGTTCTCATCCCAGGAGAATATTAACAATAGGAAGGAAAAAAAAATCTAATTTCCTATATGAAAAATACTGGGTTTGTGCCAGACATTGAGGTGTTTCATACTGAAGATCAGCAGGCATTCATCACTATGGGTGGTAACAAGGATTTTGTAAGTGCAAATTAATTGTTTTGGCAGGATTACAGTAGATTGTATTCTCTAAGAGGTAAAACCCCCAGCCTTGCAGTTCACCAAAAAACGTGTTGGGGTTGCTTTTTGGTTTGTTTTGGGGTTTTTTTTTCCAAAAGTACTCTACAACCTTCCAGTGCCAGGAAGGCATGTTTTCCAAGTTCCAACTGTGTAGGAACATCAACAAAATCCTCTATACGCTTCACTTTTAATGATTAATTCACATTACATGATAAGAAGACAAATCAAGGACAGCTGTGGTTTGAGAGGTATATTCGAAGCAGTTGCAAATATAGAAGCAAACTGTCCTTTGTTCTAACATTCATTACAAATTAATGACTTGACCCGCCATCTGTTTATGATAAACTATGGACAACTTGTTAATTTTTCATAAAGGTCAAAACTAAGTTCATCTTGCTTTACTTTGGAGAAAATAACTTTTCTTGTTGAACTGAGAAAAAACTCCGCAGGGGGGATGGTCGCTTAAACCTGCAGTCGCACATCAGGGCTGACAGACCCTTTCCTGCCGCTTACTCACTTTGGCTCAGCAAACAACTTCATGATTTATGGCTGCTCGTGTGCATTCAGCACCGTAAAAAAGAAACTGATGTTGGAAGATTTTATACAGCCCTTACCAGGGCAAATCAGTTGTTCTCAGAAGCTGGTAAAGCTAGATATGACAGGAGAGGACCCAACAAGCTTTAGTGTTCACACCCTCTGCTTCTCTGGTCCTAGGCATGACCAGAGCATCAGAATGTCCTAAACCTACCTCCTGCCCCTGTGGGCTGCTCCACGTGGTACTGCTAGTTGTGGTTCCTCATGGTTTGTTGTGATTACTGATGTGCAAGCCACAGCCTTAGCTGATCTCAAAATACCCCTTACTACAGAGGATGAGAACAAATGGCCCCAAACTGGTTATAACCACCAGGGATGCTTCTCAAATTGGGAAAGATGTTGCCAGTATCCTAGTAAAAATGCCAGCCCTCTAGAAAGGAAGGTGAAAAGCCATTACTCAGCATTTCTGAAGTAGAATGGTAAAGAGAACTGAAGCAGAGTGAATAGCACAAGATAAATCCCACCCATTTTGCTCTATGATTCTCTGTCCCTGTATCTGTGAAATGTCTTTAGCTATGGTCAGAAGTGTAAATATTCTATAACAGCACTAAAACAAGGCATGGTAAGTGAAGAGATGCTGACTACAGTGCTGGCTGACCATGTCATTCCCCTGGAGTCTGTAAGCTACAGAAACCAAGTCCTGCTCATGCCTTTGAGGCAATGACTGCTCCTTGTTTGCACAATAATTTGCTCAGCTCATCTCTGCTGGAGTTTCTGGGAATATCCATAGTAGAAATTATTTTGGTGGTCCCTTCGTAAAGGGGAATGTGCTGCAAAAAGACCATATTCATCAGTTTTTTGTTTGAAGTGGAACACGTTCTGTCACAGCGTTACTGTCTCATGATCCAGTACAGCCTCCAGTGATCCTATTAATTGGAAGAATAGCTTTTCCTTTTGGGTATTTTTTATTTAAAAGCCTAGCTCATTAGGTTCATTTTTTTTTCAGTGGAGAATTAAAGCCTCCCACCAAGATCAGTGGATTGGAAATAGAATTCCATCGTGACTCTTTTACTTTTTTTTCTTTTTAATGTGAAAAAGAAGAAAGCATGAAAGACAAGCCTGTTCAAATATTGGCATTCATTTTCTCTGAGCTACTCTGAAATGTTGTAGTGTCTAGGATCATGTTTTTAAAAATACAAACAGTAGCTCATTCACCATTTAAAGTTTATACTACTCATGTGAAGAGGTTTCTGCCCTTTGAATCCTTATGGCACAAGATATGTATCACTAGCAGAGACTGCTGTAATTTCGCAGTCTTTCCAATAGATTTTTGAGGTTTATAATGACTACTGAGGCATTAAGGTAACAATTTTCCAGAACATCTTTAAAGAGCAATAAGTCACAGACTGCTGGTGATCCCTAGTTTGACTGTAACTGAGATACCAGAAATGAGCAGCCTCTTGCTGATAATGGAGTCCTTAATTTAATTACTTTATAAAATAAATTGCATTTAGGTAGCATTGATCATTAACTGATCAATATCTAAAATGTGTCCGGTGGAGCTTCAGTTCCCATGTTATTTGAGGCTAACGTCTGCGACAGGAGCCGGTATCATTTCCTTGCAGTTTTTCAGGTGGAATAAGCTCTGGAGTATTTCCACTTTGAACCTGACACAGTTTGAATCATTGCCCGGGTGCAATAGGTGGCATATGACACCCTATAGGCAATACCATATTATTTCACATCTCTGCTTGATCCTGTTCTTGAAATCCAGTTTGAAAGCTTAGAAAAAGTAAATTCTGCCTAATTGGTATAATGAATTAAATGACATTTCCTCCTTAGCATCCACCTGGGCTGCATTGCACAAGTTCTTAGGGGCACTGTCACTACCTGGAATATTCATGCATTCAGCTTTTAATCTCTGAACTCTCTGTGCACAATGGCACTTTTCAGAATAGCGAAGTCAACCTTAATTATGCAGTGAGACGTGCTGGATGTACTGGTCAGGTCTTGCTCCTGAGGGTCACCACGTTTGAAAGCACAGCTGTAGGCAGTTTGCAGAGATTGCTTCTCTCTTTTCCTCCTAAGATACTGTCACATCAGCCATGAGCATTTTCTGCTGTAATTTATTGTTTCTTTCCATACTGAGTCAGAAGGGTATGCATTTTTTCTTGGCTAAATTAAACAAATCAGTCATTTCACAAAAGTTTCCAAATGAAAGATTGTTGTAAGCAAGACCAGATATGTTCTCTTTACAGATCTGGGGTTCAAAAAGAAGAAAAAAGAAAGAAAGAAAAGAACAAGGGAGCTTGAAAAACAGCTTGCAGTTTGCTTTGGGCTAATCTGATCTTATCAGTGAAAAGACAGAAATTTCTTTCTTTAGCATGATGCCATGGTGAAAGTTGACCTGATGTTTATGAAAGCATATTGTACGCTGCTTTTCAGCTACAATAGAGTTTAAATTAGTGATACTCATAAAAAACCTGATGGTAAGGTCTAAGCACTGACTTTCAAAGCACACACATGTATGCTATTAAGGTCTCAGGAATGGAGCAATTACAGGACATTTGTCATTCATCTCGGATGCTATGTTAGAATGTTGTTAATAGGAACTTGTCTTGCTTTCTTTCTGACTTTCATAGAGGCAAGAAATAAGACCCCTGGGGGGAAAAACTCACTACCCTATCCTAACGCCTTGAAATACTTGAACCCTGAAGTCAGTAAAGCATGACTCTTTCGCTGAATATTGCAGCTTTAGCCATAGTGTTATCCTTGGCTTCAGCAGCTTTCTGCAAACTGGGGACAAACTGGTATCTTTAAACATCAGATGACTACAGACTGATGAGTAAAGAAAAAACTATCTTGCCTTCAGCTTAGTTCTGACAGTCATCTTGAACTACACCTCCCTCCAACAGATCAGCCTTCTAAATATTGGAGTACGTTCAGGATTGGCTGAAGGGATGCTATGACCTTCTGCTGGAAAAAGCAAGTATCTTGCAAAAGAGACTCACATCTCTTCGAGGTTAGAAAAGTGACATTTTTTAAGGTGATGCATGGTCTGAATGCATCCCTGCTTGGCAATGCTTCATTTTCCCGTTCAGTCCTGCACAGATCACAGCCTGTCCTCCACAGTGGTAAATCTGGAGCTTTTTCTGTTCCCATTATGCCTCAACACAGGGATTTTTTGGACTGGTGTCTCCTATGCATTCCTCCAGCTGCCCAATGGCAGTCCTGCCCTGGCTCCATTCATTCTTATCCCTCTCTCTTCCTCTGGCTGTCTTTTCTAGATCAGGAGTTGATAAAGTCCCTGAACAGACCTCAGCACTTACTGTAAATTCATTCTATTTTAATACCTAATATTCTCCTGAGGCATTTGCTTTCAAAGCAATTAGACCTCTGTCAGCACCTTTGGTAGATTTCAAGTTTTCATATCAGGATCCTAAGGTGGAAACAGTGTTCCAGTTGAAAAATCATAGCTTGGTCTTAAGGTTGGAGTTTTTCAGTGAGTAAATCTTCTTTAAGCTGATGAATGCAGCTGCTGCCTTGACAATCCGTGAGTTTATTTCCTTCTGGATATAAACTGGCTTGCATGTTACTGCCAAAGAATGTGAATGAAGGCATTTTTGTATTCCTTTTGCCTTCGCGAGCAGTGTTTGAACTGGGAGTTACAAGGGCTCTCATTAGGTTCACTTTTTGGAACTGTTGATTAACCCCCTCTTTTTTACAGTGCTGAACAGTGCTTTGATCTGTGCACGTGGGTGGATTGCCAATATACAATGGCTGTATTGTCACTTTAGTGCATTATGCTTAAACCACATGAAGTTTGCATACACATTTTTCTGATAATGATATCACTGGCAATGCCTGGAGAAAGGAAGAAAAGCCACTTCTTTGTTTGCCACCAGCACCTCTATTCAACGAGTGTTATCTGAGTCCCCACCTTCCCAGCATAAATGAGTTTCTTGTGGGTTTTCTCTCAGCCCTTGCATAGCAACCCAGGTGGCAGAGATCCACGGAGCTCCAAACCAGGTCCCAAAACTGATTCTCCACAGTCACATTCACAGATCACTTTACTCCATCGTGGCATCAAAACACGTGCATTTCTTGAGAGTTACATCAATGCTTGTAAAGGCTTTTCCAATTTCTGTTAGTAACAGTGTGAGAACTCAATATTTGTCCATCGGCAGCATGAAATTTCCCTCTTTGCAAGAAGGCTGCAGCACCTTTCCTTACTCAGGCTCCTCGTAACCTGTGCCCATGCCTGAGGGCACAGAGTGAATCTCGCCCTGAAAATGTGGATGTGCTTACTTGCCCCATAAATATTTGGGAACAGAGAGACTGTAGCAATGCATTCATCTGTCCAGAGTAGGAGGAAAGGTATTTATGGGAATTTGCTGTTCAGTTGGAGTTTGATTTTTATGCCTCTTTTAATGATGTCCTCTTTTCATAGTGTAGCATGAGTAACAATTCCTCCTTTGTATGTATTTTGTATCTATTCCTATTTCCTATTGAAATTCCTAGGAAAGAGACTATCCAAGTAGAGAGCTGCAAATTTTGTCTTAAAATAAGCCAGATGTCCAACCTTCCTTTAGCTGCCAAGCCCAAAAGAGTTCAAGAAAGATGTTAAAATCTGTCTTCCTGGCTGTGAAAAACTAATTGCATAGCATAGGTGATGATCCCAGTCTCCCAGGAGAGGGAATAAAACTGCTTTGGGCAAAAATTCTGCTGTTATTTGTCTAAGGATTGGATTTGGCAGTGTCCGTGGAAAAAAGTTTCATTGCTTGCCCTCCTTGCTGGTTAACAAATGCAGAGACAGGATCACAGACAAAGGTAGGTGAGCGTTTGTATGTTGGTATCTGAAAACTCTATTCACCTTATGAGGAAAATTGGGTTTTTCTTTCTTTCCTTTTTTTTTTTTTTAATTTTCCCTCTGTTAAGAGCATTCATAAGAACAGGGAGTGCCTAAAAACCAGAGATGGAGGTTTCAGCCTCATTATATTTCAATCCTGTGAAGGAACCCCGTGGCCTGAATGGGTTATTTTATGCCTGTGTGATAACAGCTATTCTGTTTGTAAAATGGATGTACAATTCACTCCACTTGCAAAGAGTTTTGGGAGGATTAAGATCAGTAAAGCACTCTGAAGACTAAAAGTGCCATTGAAATCCTGAGGATTAGAGGTTGTGTATGACTGCTGAAGTGGAAGGGCCTAATAGTTGCATTTATCAGGATAAAAATTGTTAACTTTAAATCCAAATGTAGTGGCCATGCCTGACTGCCTGCCAGACTGGCAGAAGTCACTGAGGGCACGCAGTGCTGGGGTAGAGCAGGGGGGCACCCAAAACTAATGAAATGCCCCTGTCTCACTGCAGAAGCTCAAGTTATGAAAGGGGTTTAAATAAGGGACTTTAACAGTTTTTTTTAAATAGCTTGCTGTAGGGCATACAAAGGAAGAGCTTGTTCAGCATAGTCCTAAATAGCATAACCATTGTTGAGGTATTAATAGACAGGGACCAAATTGTGATGTAGTCAACGTCTGAAAACTTAAGTGCAAAAAATCTACCGTAAACTACATTGAAACAAGAAAGGATAAGTAAAGAAAAAAACCCAAATATATATTTAAAAAAGAAGTTCCGAAATACATGTAAGATTTTAATATAACATGACTGCCTCCTTCAGAATAAAATAATCAGGTAATAATAGTTGGAAAGAGAGGTAAACTGCACACCAGGATGGTGGCTTACTGGCAAAGTCTAGAAGGAAACTGAGCCAGAGATTGTTCTGGAGGGAGAAGTTCAGTCCTAGAGAAAGGCACTGGGAGAAGGAATAGGAATAAAAAGCAGGTGGGATATAAGGGGGGAAATTAAGAGAAAGGCAAATACAAATGTGATGAGTACACCAAATACAAACAGTCGTTAATGTGAGTGACTAAAGAAAATTAGTAGAGAGTCTCTGTTACTTTTGACAACAGACTTCATTGATCCTACAACTGCTCCTACACAGCAATAAAGAGTTCATATTGTGCAAATGTATTTCTGCACTGGGTTGTCTGAAGCAGGACTCCATCAGCTCTATTTTACATGGTCCCGTTATTTTTTTATCAGGCCTTTTGGTGATTCACACAGGAAGGAAAAGCTCCCTGTGCTCCAGCCCAGAACAAAGTTCTCCTTCTTGTATCAGATGATCTTTGAGAAGCAGCAGGGGGTTTTGTGACACTTCCAGAACAAAATGACCACAGCTTTGCTGTGCTCTCCCCCATCAATGGGAGAGGTTGAGGCCTGCATGCACCCATGAGTTCTTTTGCTCCTGTGTCCCAGTCTTACAAGCACCCACGCTACATCCTTCATACTTGGACTACAGTCCAACCTCAGTGGTACTCATCTTTTGACCTGACTTTGTCCGGAAACAGCAGAGGACAGAAATCATGATCTTTTTTACATCATCCTAATTGTATCTTCTGAGTTTTCCCTCACCTCCTCTTCTCCCCACACACAGCTTGTGTGTGGCTTTAGCAGAAATAGGAATCTTACCAAAGTCCTGCAACCCATTGTTTCTTTATTTTAAATACAAGGTTCTTTTATTAACTCCAGCTGGTGCACCTCGCTGTGTTTGCTTTATTAAAATCGAACAGCGTGCAAGTAGGACATTGTAAATCACAAGTGACTGGGCCAGAGGAAGAGGGAGGGAGAGGTAGGGACTCCAATTGTATGACAACAAAGAGAGCACATAAACAGACTGGGCCTCCTGGATAATAGAAGCCAAAATTCATGGAGTACAATTTGCAATTGCTCCCAGGAGGACAGACAAGTGCCAGACAGTTAGCAGGGATAGATGAGAGTGAATACTTGAATACCTGCTGTGTTCTCCCGTATACTGGAACAGAGCTTCTCTAGAGGTCTGGGCACACAGTAGGAGCTGCCTGCCTCTGCCGTAATCCTTGCTTTTATCTTACATCAGTGCCTGGCAGTGGTCATCTTGTCTTGTTAGGCCATCCGAGTCTTGGAGAGAGCCTTTAAACCAGGGCAACCAGTACCACTGTGTCCCTCATGGGTGGAAGCTGCTTGTCCATAAGTAAGCAGTGCAAGTTTTTGTGTGTATGTGATTTTGAAGGGGCTCTTCTTGGACCATGTCTCAGTGCCTTCTCTCCTCCAGTGCTCCTCAACCTGTGGGAAGGGCCTGCAGTCACGCGTGGTCCAGTGTATGCACAAAGTCACCGGGCGCCACGGCAATGAGTGCCCTGTCCTGTCCAAGCCAGCAGCCTACAGGCAGTGCCACCAAGAGGTCTGCAATGAGAAGATCAACGTCAACACAATTACCTCGCCCAGACTTGGTGAGTGAGGGGTGTTGGGAGGAGGATGCCATCTGTGAAGGGCCAGACAAAGCCCAGGGTCCCAGTGTGATAAAAATGGGACTTCAGAGGATTGTCCAAGGCCAGATATTAGGAGAGGGGCCCCCAGTCAGACTAGTGTAGATAGGTTCTCTTATATCCTTCAATCTCTGCCTCAGACTTTGCCCAAGCTGGAGTGCTCAGCTGTGGGTAGACCTGAGAGACCAACAGGAGCATACAAGTGGTAGCTGATTGATTGATTGATCAATCGATCGCAGACGTGAGGGAGCTGGCAGGCATATCTTTCTGTCTCACAAACACCTTCACACCCTGCTTTCACTGTGGTGAGTGTAAAGTGTGATAATTTATTATCTATGTCCCAAGAGAAGTACATGACCTTGACAAGTAGAGCATAATTGGTTTTTTTTTTTCCATGTGCTGCCACAAGAATGTGGTTTGTTTAATTCATTTGCCATGGGAGGCAAGAGGGCATCCAACCTCTTTCTGTGAACCCTTTGATTTTCTGTCACCATCGTCCTCCTCACCATCCCCTGTGTACCTGGCTGAGATGAGACTACAGTGATAAGCCATCTGTTTCCTGAAACACCTTAACACTGTCTTTAAGAAATGGCTCTAGTGAAGAATGCTTCTGTTAATACTAAACTGTGGGAATCCATGATTTTCCATGTCCCATTTGCTCAGTTCATAAGGGGATATAAATATATTTTTCCAAACTTCAGCCCTGTGTGTTCAGCCACACCTCCAAGAACCAAGCTGGTTTCTTTACATTTCACACATCATCACCAGTAAGATGAAGCTAAACTGACACAGCCTCATCGGTGCCTCCCATTACTTTCCAGTACAAGAGGCTGGGTTGTAAACAATGCTGCTGAGATCTTACCAGAAAGAACAGCCTCCACCCTCTCCACAGAGCTGGGCTTGTGGGCCAAGAAGCCTCTAAAACACATGAAAAGGCAGAGATGCTAAGTAACAGAAAACCATTTTTTAAGAGCACTGTCCAGTATTAAATAGCACTTAAACCAGGACTGGACTTGAAGCTTCTGAACTGAAATTTGTTTCCCAAAAGTGTAACAGATGTTTAAAAGAATATGGGAAATTTTATTCTTGCAAATGCAGTCATGCTAAGGAGCTCCTAAACTTTTTTGTTGAAGAACATATGAGTGTACTTCCCAGATATTTTAGCACTAAAAGCATAGTGAAGGGAAAACATTTCATTTGAGAAGTAAGCCCTTGATATACTGATGAGACAAGAAATCCATCCTAATTCACATTTTAGGACAAAGCAATAAAAAGCTCATGTGTTTAGAAGACTGAGGAGGCTCAAGTCCCTGCTGAAAGTAATCTGCAAGTAATTTGGGATACTTTTGTTTCTAAACTGGTCTTGGAATCACCAGGGCCAGAAACAGTGCTATTTTATATTAGCAGGAAGATACATCATTGAGTGTTTTGCTCTTCCTGCTTATAAACAATTTTTCATTAGATTATCTTTAGAGAAAATTTTCCATTTTCTGCAGTGGAAACCTCACTAAAAATTATATATATATAAAAAATATCCAGTAGCCTACAAAACCCAGGCTGTCTTGTCTCCACTCCAGGATGTTTTTCATCCCAGGTAACATTTTCAGAAGTATCTTAGTATGGAGTTCACCTCACCTGACTTTTACATCTGTGTCCAGTGTCCCTCGGTGAAGACATGTTCAGAAGGGGTTTATTCTGTCCCTCAGGCACCTGACCCTTGTTGCTTCCTCACCATGGTTCTGTCTTACTTCACAACCTTTGAGGAACCTTGGACCTCTAAAATATTACAGCCCCGACCCTGTTTGAGGCTCTTTCTGCTACATAAAATCTCTCATCTCAGATTGATAAAATATTTTTGCAAGATGTGTAATTTATTCAGTTATATCATGTTTTCTGAACAGTGCCTGGTTGGAGCCACAGCTAGTGAGGAGTGCTGCAGATCCAACCTCCTCAAAAAGCCCCTCTGCTGCTGGCAGACAAAAAAAGCTCTGCTCTACCCCTGTATAGGACGGTCACTTCCACTCAGATGCAATCAGGTTGTTTTGGGTTTTTTTAATTGGCTTCATGTTCCTTTTTTTTCTGGGACAGAGCAGCTTCATTTCATCAGATTTTATCAAACTTTTGTGTCTTGTCCAACTGAACGAAGCTTCAGTGATCAACACTGCTCCAGTTTTGCTGCCATCATTTTCTGGTGCTTGGCACTGAGTCTGACAGCTAAATACGGGATAAGTCTTCCCTGGTTTCATCTGGCAGGGATGAGGAACAAAGGACTGGGTCAGCACCTTTTGATGTTCTTTAATTTGACCATTTTTTCCCAACCTCAGAGGCCACAATATTCATTTAAAAGATTTTCTCATTATCATCGGAACATAATGCAAAAACATTTTCCACTGAGAGGATGATGACCGCTCCTGAAACCGTGCCTTAACACAGCACTCGCCCTGGGAGCACACAGATTCCCACTGACTGCTCTGAGGTGACCATGTGCTTTAGAGATTTTATTCATCTAGACCTATTTGTCACTGAGACAGAATAGGTACAACGTGAGGAGGATTGCACTCCTCAGTCATGCCCAGGGACACCCTTGCAGTAAGCACTTCCAAGAGCCTGATATTTCATAGAATGGACATCATCTCATCTCTAGCCAGATTGGCCCTTCCTTCCCTCAGATGCAGTGATTTTGATCTGCAATGCTGTTCTCTGGCTAATCTGCTAGTTTCTCCTTTCTTTTCTTGTCCAAAGCTGCTCTCACGTACAAGTGCACAGGCGACCAGTGGACAGTGTACTGCAGGGTGATCCGGGAGAAGAACCTGTGCCAAGACATGCGGTGGTATCAGCGCTGTTGCCAGACTTGCAGAGACTTTTATGCAAACAAGATGCAGCAGAAGAGTTAATGAACCTGTGCTACTTCTTAGGGTGTTACAGCTGTTTGTATGTAAATCACGGACTAGTAGGTCTGAGTACTGGAACTTCATGAGTTGCTACAATGTGGTGGATTCCAAAGCATACCTAATAAGACTTGAAACTAATTCTACAGACTGGATACCAAAGTAATCCATTCATCCACCTTAAAAAAACAACAAAGCAACAAAACAAACAGAAAGAGTCATCTCAAGGAACCAATCATTTTATCGTGTTTTGACATCCTTACATTTTTCATTAATGCTTTTTACTTTAATATATTAAATCACCAGCCACTGGATGGCTTGCTACCATTAAAGAAAAGGACAAGAGTTGCAAACTGATTACATTGACTAAGGTTATGGGTATCTCCATGGAGGAAGGCCTCTGGCAAAATAATTCAGCAAAGGTAGAGACATTACTTAATCTTTTAAGCTTGGCTTTCATCTGTTGTTTTCAATTCCCAGCAGTTATCCCACTGTGGAGTGGGCTTGGAGGGACACACACAAATGAAAGGCTTAATTTAAAGAGAGGATTTGCTGTAAAAGCTTGTGAAAACTGATAGCAGAGGATGGCTTCTCTGAAATTCCTGCAGAAAACTCAGTTGATATCCAACATTCCAAGACATTTTTAGACCAACTAATAGGGACTGCTCTTCTTTCTAATTTTAAAAAACAATTCTCTCTCTCTCTTTTCCCCAGAATAATATTGTTTCTTTTATGAAACCTATTTTTTCTCTGCGCTTAATGAAATGGAATCTAATTAACAGCAGTAGGTAGTTATCTTTAAGCAAGAACCATTTACATGAGATGGGAGAAGCCAGAAATCACTGCATCCAGTGGAGCTCACTGAGGGATTGCTTGGCCTAATCTTTTTCCAGTTTTTAGAAGTCTATCAGCTCATGAGACTGAATGTTTGGGTTTGTTGTTTTTTTTTTTTAAGAGGACCATGAAACTGGATAGGGTTGGTACAGAAACAGGATTTTCAACAACCATTGTGTGAAGGATGGAGGGAGAGCAGAACAAGTGTTTCCTATCTCTCGGCTCTTGTACGCATCTGAAGCCATGTAGCCTTTTGCGTCAAAAGTCATCAGGGATACAAGACATCCAAAGTGTAATCTTGAGCTTGTTGAAGCCATAAGGCTAAGACTTCTGTTGCCTTCAGTGAGGGTTAGGATTTTACTCACTGTATTTTAATGCTTCCTGCCTTACTGTTGTGGTGCTATTAGGTTTGGTGCTATCAGATCGGTGCTATCAGAGCACTTAGCAAGTGCTGCATATATGATACTCTCTTGCATGTCTCTGCACTTTAAACCAAACTCCTCTCTGCGATGTGAGACTTGAAACAGAAGCTCTACCCAGGGCAGGTTTGTCCCCTCCGTTAGTCCTACAGATCAGTATCTTTCTATCATACCTTGCTCCAACATGTATCATTTTCCTTGCCAGGGTCCAAGGCCAGTTGTGCAGTGGTTAAGTTACAGCCTTAAGTCATGAATTTACTCTTCATGACAGGAACAGAGCCGTTTGGATGAATTGCAGCTTTGTACTCGCTCTAGAACTGCGTGTCACTGATTTATTCTGCAGAGATGAGTGCAGAACCAAGCCCAGCTCCTACCCCCAGCCCCTCAGCTCACGCTTGTCCCCAAGTTGTCTTTGTTGCTGTTGTCTCTGTTTTTCAATGCAAGGAGGGATAAAGACTAACATATCTTTAAAGCAACTTTTTCTTCCTTATTGTAATCCTTTCGATATCCAGGACCTCACTGGATCAACTCATCAGCATTTTATTAAGGGCTAAGGTTTTCAAGCACAGGGAGCTAACATTCACCAACAGACTCATACTGTGTGGGCTTCACATTCACATTTGTGCTTAGTGGTGCAAATGAGTGTGTGCACACAAGGCACAGTGGCACATTTGCACCCAATTTTTTCTCACGTGCCTGTCTCAAACAGTCTGCTTTCCAATGCCCCAGATGATTTTCTCTATCAGAGAAATGATTCCAGCTTGGTTTTTGTTATTTTGGATGTTCTTTTGGCATCTTATAGTCGGGATCAGACCTCCTCCTCCTCTTATTCCCACCCTGTAGCCCAACCGCAGAGGTTGTGTAACTACTTAGCAAGTAATCAATGGATCAAGCAGGGGTGTCAGGGAAGATTTAGGCAATACCATGGTGATGTTCAGTTAGGCAAATTAATAAATGGATGAACTGCTAATGAGAAAGTTCTGAGAGATCAGACAAAGCCCAGAGGACCTGACAAGGACCCTTGTTGATCATTTTTGGAATTACTAATACTCCCGTTGGGCTGTTGAAGGATTTGCCACCAGGCTTCTCTGTTATCTTGGAAGAACGGTATGTGCATTTATTATTAATAGGACTCAAAGGTGCTTTTAAATAGCAGGGTGCATTTTTCCTTCTGGTGCTGATCTGTCACCCTCTCTAGGCAAAAGCTGGGCACCTAGAAAGGTGCATGGGAGAGGAATTATTTTAATTCTTATGTTTTTTGCTAATAATTTCACTAATAAGAATAACTACTGGCCACTGTCCAGAGCAGGATACTGGGCTAGGTAGACCTGTGGCTTGTCCCAGTATGCCAGGTCCTGGACTTCAAAGGATGCTTGGGTCCAAGCTCTGGGTTCTACCTAAAGAAACATGAATTTACAAGGAATTCTTTTGAATGTCTGAGCACTGAAAAAACCACCTCACTTGCTCTCACAGCCCACAGATTAACATCCATCAACCCATTTTTTTTTAAATAATCAAAAACCAACATTAATTAAAAACTGATGGCACAACACAGCTTTATTTTATTACATTCTCTTACTTCATATGATGACAACCTTCCCATTTTATACTAGCCAGAAAAATAATATTAATAAAAAAGTTTAATTTTGTTCAATACTCCTGCACTTCTGTTTTGTATCATTTTATAGGAGCTTTAGTATGAATTTACAGCTATGCTCTGCCCTCAGTTACTACATACTGGTAAAAAGAAAGCTGTTTGTTTCTGTGTATCTATGACAATACTTTTTTAGTTGTTCGTAAGAGATTGACGCTCTTTTGATTACAGTGGTGGTATTTCCATATTGTAAACAATACTCTGTACTGTTACTAAAGTACTGTACATTTCTAGTTGCACAGTTGTGTTATTGAGTGTAGATTCTCACTATCTCATGTATGGTGCTATTTTTTGTTGGTGGAAAAGAATCTTAGCAGTCGATTATTGCTTGATATTTTATTATAATACAGGGATATATTCTCCATGGCAATAATATCATTTAAGTTTTTCATTACAGAGTGAAATGTATATATTTTTCCATTAGCTAATTTGCATATGTACTGTATCCATGGTAATTTTCTTTTTGGTGCTCGTTATAAATAGAAAAGATAAAAAACATTCAAACTGAATGGAACCAGTTGTAAATGAGAACCAAAAAAAGAAAAGAGGGTCATTCCATTTTGAAAAAATTGAGTATGTTGAATAATAAATTTATTTTTTCCATAACAACTTTAATAAGGTTTCTGAACTTGAAAAAAAAAATACAAAGCAAACCGAACAGCTAGCATGAAAATTAAGAGAAAGGAGTGAAGCTGTAAGTAGTACATTATGCATCTGTCTAACACTGGTCTGAGACTGGGATTTGGTTAAGTCTAGGCCAACTCTTTGATAGCTGTGGTAGGTGTAAAAGGTCATTTGTCACTAAAATTCTGGCATCTCAGAGCTCCCAGTGTGCTAACAAATCAAGAAATTATGGGTCTTGTCCCGGTCAGGTTGCAAAATAAAGTATGGGGAATGTTAATACCTGATTTATGCCTTGCAAGGTCTGTGGTCAGTGAGACGAGTAGAAAATGCCTGGGAAAATGCAAGGCAGGCTGAGTTTGAGGTATTGCTCTGTAAGCCTGAGCAGGCTGGGGGGAAACTAAAGCTTCTGCATGGTGGAAGAGACGTCTTGTGAGTGCTTTTCAAGGTTGCTTTCAATGTATGTTGGAGCTGAGGTGAAGTGGCAGCTTGCCGGATGTCTAATGGTAGCTGCTCCACAGGCGCAACCTGATAATGATGGTGCTGAGCAGGTGGAAATTTCTACTGGAGCAAAATTATCCCATCCATTGGGACGGTATCTACATAACCTGGCTGCACACTTCCCTGGTGTGAAATAAACAGAATTACTTCAGAGCCAAGTGTTTCGGATGTCTTTGTTGTAGGCACTAGCCACAATCTTTGTGCTATTTAATTCTCCGCCTTGGCATGGTAAAGATGGTTTTTTTGCAGACAGATATGCCAAAGGGATCCTCTCCCATCCTGTCTTACAAAGATGCCATCATCCTTATCCCATTCCAGCTCAATTTTTGTGAAATCTCTTTCTTGAAGATGGAGCTGCACCTTTCTAAAGCAGCCTTAAAAAGAAGCCAAAGTACAGTTCTTGTGAGAGTCCTCCTCCCAAAATGATTTCCAGAAATGGCATTTATATTAGAAATAGAGATCATTTACTGATCTTACACCGGCTTCTCAGTAATGGCACAATGATAGGCTTCCTGACTTTCAGAGGCAGCCTTAGGAGATGCCAGCCCAGCTGCCGTCGTACATATGACTGGTAACAGCAGCAAAATCATAGAAACTCCATCCAAGCGTTGCTGTACATTAACACATCATTGTGTTTGTGTATTGCCTGGAGTCAACATATGATTGCAATTGTTGACCTGTTTAAACAATAAAACATAGCTAGAAGCCTTTGGAAGCCAAAAGGCTTTACATTAAGCTGGGATATGGCAATGGGTGGGAGGGGTGTAAGGAATGCTGTCATACATTTGGCTTGAAATTTTCCTGGTATGTGCCAATATCTCTTCTATAAATCCAATAGGCTTACATACTTAGTTTGCCTATTTTTCATGTAGCAGTTGGCTGGTTTTCTCTTATTTCTAATCCCCATCTCCTAACCAAGAATCTGGATTATTTGAAGCCACTGTCCTTCCCTGTGATTTCAGGGAGTTTTTTATTTAAGACACCTTAGCCAAGTCCACTAAATGCAGGTGGGGTCAGATGGCTCAGGTGCTCTGGCATAAAAGTACCAGGAGGAAGGTGTAATATCTCCTCAGCTGCTTGGAGTTCAGTTCTGCCTCCACCAACTCAACCTGCTTCCTTCACTCTCTTACAAGTGCTGGTGCATGCAGCAGCCTTAGCTGTCTCTGGTCCCTTGCAGCAAGTTGGCAGGACCCTGCTTTCTCTGGAAGGAAATTTCTCAAAAAAAAGCTCAGTATGGATCACCTTACCATAGCATCAACCCTATGCATCACTCAGAGTACTACTGTTGGAGGACCTTGCTCTGTTGGTAGAGTGAAAACCACATGTTCCTTTCTGCTTTCCCCAACACCAAGTGGTCCACTGGGAGAAGTATATGTGGAGTTCCAGGCAGAGGAGAACAACGCCAGATGCATTCACATTCAATGCACTCACACATCTGACAATGTAAGTAAAGAAGCCTTGATGACCTACTTTCTGGCAAGTTATTCACCTTGCCTGTTATCCTGCTGCTGGAGGAATACAGTGCACCCAGAAACAGGCCATGGGAACTGCTCCTGAACAGCATTTCTTCTTTGAGTACTTGGACCTGTGCTGAACATGCTCGATAATGCTTCTCCATACAACTTGCACTTCAGCATCCTTCTGTTTATCTTGATTTGGAGGCAGGTCAGTAGGAAGACAGGAGTTCCTCAAACTCTACTAATGTACAAAGACCAGTTATCTTTTCTGTGTGTTTTTTTTTATCCTTTTACCATGTCTTTGACTTCTCTTCACACTCTTTAGAAATGGGCTGGTCTGCCTGGAAAGAGACTTTTCAACAGCATAACTGCTTTGGACAAGCAGGACTGAAGCATCCTCACTTTGGATGGGAAGCACTGCCTGTTTATAGAAGGAGAGTTTAAACAAGAAAGAATATAAGCAGAGAGGGACCACAAACTCCCCTTAGCAGTAGCTACCCAGGAGGTAATCAGAGTCTCTAGAGTTGACCTCCATGTGTCGTGCATTGCCTCATCTCCTTTCATGCCACTCTCATGAAGTGACCCCACGAAGAATGTCTGGAGGCTGCACTGTACCACATTTATTATTTTGTCAGAGCTGCCATGTCTGCCAAATGGTGGCCAGACACTCAGACAGACTTTCCCAATTAGCAGAGTCCTGCCGCTGATGTCTGAGCTTTGCATATGTGTTCTCTGAGCGTTACCACAGCCGAGACGCTGACCGGGTCCTCACTGCCTGGGGTAGGTATCCGCCTCGGCCGCTGGGCTGGCGAGAAGCAGCTGGGCTCCCTTTAAAGTTGTGGTTTCCCTCAGCTCCTCTTGTTTGGCTGTGAAAGGCTCCTGTTTGGGTGTTTCGTCCTTTCATCCTTCTGTGGCCTGGGTGGAGCTGCAGCCTCCAGTGTGACTTGTCTGGGTCATGCCACAGGCCTTGGCATCCTCCTCGGCAGAGAGCAACTGCGTGTGGGGCCAGCTCCTGGCACAACTCAGTCTCCAGGTGAACCCTTGCATCCTTGGCATCTCCAGCCTCTCCTGCACCACAGGGGCTTATAGCAGTCTCAGTGTAACTCCAGACATGCTTGCCTTGTCCATCCTCCTCCATTTCCCAAAGACATGCTTCATGGCCTTGCCTTCCCTGCATGATCATTGTCCCTTTCCCCTCTTGCTCTACTTGCAGCTGCTTTGTCCCCTCCAGACTTGCTTTGCACCCACCAGAAACTTCACCACTTTTCCAGTCTTACCTTTCCTCATCTCAAGTGCATTCAATCTCCTCCCTTAGCCCTCTGAAGAAAAATGTTTTTCTCATTGTACTCCTGTAGTAGCCTTATGTCTCCTCTCACTGTTGCTTTCTGGTTGTTCTTTTGTTCTAAGGTCTTTTATAATAATTCCATGTTCTTTATGCAGCGGCACTTAGAAGCTACAACCAGACATGTGGATGCTGGAAGACTATGCCCAAAGAAATGGTCCTTCTCTCAAGAGCTTGCAGACCACAGGTGATACTGGGGAAAAGGCAGATTCCCAAAGCTGCTGGCTGAGTTATTGACAGCAGCAATCTGAAAAGGCACAGAGATGAGCATAGCCTGCTTCTGAATCGAGTGAGTGAGCCTGGACTGTGGTTACTGCACTGGCAGGGGAGGGAAAGGGATATTCCCCACTGGCTTTACATCCTCACAGACATGTTTTGTTATTGGAAGGAGCAAAGGGTATAATTCACATCACTTCAGAGATGCCCCTTACAGAAACTGGGCTGCAAGATCCACAAAATCCAGCTCCAGGCCTGGATGCTGCTCAAAACGTGGGCTGGCAGAGACAGAAACGCTCATTTGTTC
>NW_010187329.1:0-848 GCF_000695765.1 Mesitornis unicolor | reverse complement strand
CGCTGGTGGCACGATGGTCTGTATGGCTGGCTCTGCCACCCCAAACAGCATCAGTTTCTGTAAGGTCACTGCATGCTACTACATCATTGTGCAGCCATCCTGGAGGCAGACAGTGAAACTATTCAGTATGAATCGATGAAAAAGAGGTATCCTCTAACAGATCTTTAGGTTGCACAAAGATCAGTGTAACCATGGTCTGGCCAGCAAAGCCAGACAAGTCACTTTGTGTTGGGTTGTTTTTTTTTTTCATTTTCTTGGAAAAGACATTATTTGAACATTTTGCAGCTTCCATTTATATCCCCAGCTCTGTATTTTTCCCCTCGCTTTTGTCTCTAATGGCACAAAAGATCCAACCAGACTGCAGCTTTGTTTGGCACCAAACTTGCCTCCTGAGATGATCGCACAAGAAGTCTTTTATCACTGTGGCGGCTCTGAGCCAGAGCTGCTTGTGGTGGAAGTCGCTGGGACTGTAACCCCAGGCTGTTGTGGGACAAGAGTCAAGCTCGGGCTGTCAGCAAGGCGAGTTGCAGCAGTCGGAGCCCCTGCCAGGACATGTCAGTTCTTCTGAGCATGCTTCCCCCAGTGCTGCTCTCATTAAGGAAAAGGTATGAAATCCACATCTAGATTGAATTATCCTTTAAAAAAATTAGGTGTTGTCTAAAATATAAATCCTGTCCATAATCATGGTCTAATTCCTTAGGAAATCACTATAAATAGAACGTACCCTGCTCCCTAATAACATTGTGTCACATCTCAGTTTTCTCACAGAGCTGCTTCACCTCCTGTGCCACTTGTGTTGGCTCCAGCACCATCAGATGTGCTTTATGCCCAGGTTTGTGTCGAGGAAA
>NW_010187328.1:0-6857 GCF_000695765.1 Mesitornis unicolor | reverse complement strand
AACTCTGCCTTCTCTGTATCTTCTGTCACTTCTTTCTAGTGCAACAAATTTGTAACAGGAAGTTCTTTCACAATATTAATGTAGAACTCTTGAAAAAATATTTCAAAGCTTAATTAGAGCTTTGAATAATGACATCTTTAAGTTAAATATGCTTAGCTTTCATCTTCCTGCAGAAATGTTCAGCTCTGATGTAATTTGGTTGATTTACATTTTAATAGCAAACCTATTATCACGTCAATCAGGACTTTCCATGTTTTCTTTTCATTTAAGCAAATAAAACACTCCAAATTAGATCTTAAAATACTGACAATAAAAGGTATGAAAAACTTGAATAACTGCAATTAGTACTGAAAGGCTTATCTTAAAGTTTTCCAAAGTTTTTGTTAAAAAAAAATTAACTACTTCTTCTAAGCACTTCTGAGGTTGTATAGAATGGAGTGTTGAACTATCCTTTTCCTGTGAAATTAAAAGACAAAGCAGAACAAAACCCTGATATTTTTACTTCATTGACATTAACGTTTACACTCATCCTTAATTGTGGGGAGTGTTTTATATACTATTCTGTCAAAATAAGTGAATATATATTGATTTTATCAGACAGTCTGATAAAATGCAGGAAGTTCTACTACTGTACTATTAGTAGTAATACCTTTTTCAGGATTGTTTCACTATTTTGTACAACTAACTATGCATGGTACACCAAAGGTAAACTCATGTCTCCATTTCTGAGCTATGAGAAGGCAAAGGTGTACTTCAGCACAACTCATTAGAGGATCACGTCTTAACCATGTGTTGAACTTGATTTTCTTCACCATGGAGGTGGTGAGGCACTGGAACAGGTTGCCCAGAGAAGTTGTGGATGCCCGCTCCCTGGAAGTGTTCAACTTCAGGTTAGAGATGTCCCTGCCCATGGCTTGAGAGTTGGAACTAGATGATCTTTAAGGTCCCTTCCAATCCAAAACATTCTGAATCTATGACTGTGAAAGATAGTGGACAGTCATAATATTCACTGTATGCTTTTGACGCTCTGCTTTTACATTCAAATGGGGAAAAAATACATGTTAAAAGTTAATGGACATCTTGGATATACTTTTAAATATTAATTTTCCTCACCTGTTCTCCTTGGGCTCACCATGACTTTGGCAAACAATTCTGTTTTGCCTTTTGCTTTTGCTTACTACAGTGAACTTGTAGGAGAATGCATGGCTGACTGAAGAATGCAAACTGGTAGATACCAGTTCATTGCAGATAGAACTCATTTTAAAAAAAAGTAAGCTCAGATATGATCTGATATTTTCTTCTAATTGCAAGGAGCAATTTTTGTGAAAGGAAAATGTGCTCCATCTGTCTTAAAGAAAAAAATAATATCTAGTAAGGGTTAATATAAACACATACTTAATTCTGCTCACACAGATGACTACTCTAACTTTTTATCACTGACAGTGGCCAGCAGTAGATGCCTAAGGGGAGAGGAAACAGGGCAACTGCATAGTAATAGTTTCCCAGGTCCCAGCTGTGCAGGTGCAAGCACTTTCTGACTTAAGAACTTCCTGAGGTCATATCCCTGTTGCCGTTTTAATATCATTAGTAATTTTCTTTCCCTCACTACAGGTTTCTAATTGTTTGGGCTGAAACTCCCAATGGTTTCAAAAGGTTATGGCTCAAAGGCATGGTCAGAGAAATTACATAATAAGCACACGCTTACTTTGTCTAAGTATGCCAACCTAGGAGTTTTTCTGGATTATTAGGGACAATGCTAGATTTAAAAAAAAAAAATCTAATTTTATCAAAAGAAAAAATATCTCATTTGTTCAACACTGTAATTTAGAGCTAAGACTCAAACAGCTGGTGCATAATATGTTTGTTATAATTTGAATTTCTTTTACCTGACAAGACTTTTTTTGGGGAAAGAGAAACTTAGCTGTTCTTTCCTATATAGTCTCAGTGGAATCCAGAGAAAAATGGAAATAGGGACATTTAGCTGGAAGATTTTTGCATACAAAATAAATGGCAAAGTTTTAAGGGCACATACATTTGAATACTATAATCAAAATGTCATTTAATGCAAATTCCAAAAGTAGTATCAGCACAGAATTATAAATTTGACAGTGAAGTGCCTTTCATGAATAAATAGTTAAAGAAAGGTTAAGATATTGCTGTCTCTATCATGCTTCTCTTTGTTCTTCAAAGTTCCTGCTATTCCAATTTGGTAAAAATAGGTGGTGTTTTAGTGTTTTCTTTATTATTTTTAGCTATAGGCCACCAGCTTTCAGTATTCTGCAGATATTCAACATATCATTGTCCTCCTAAAAGGGAGAAATAACCATCCATGTAAAAATATGCAGTCAAGAAATTACACATAGCCATTAAAGGAATATTCAGTCAAATCACTTTAAGTGGGAAGTGAAAGGGGTTTCATTTTTAAGCTTGACATAATGTGTATTTTAAGATGGGAAAAGTAAAGTATGCCCATCTTAATTTAATGGTAATCCATTCATTGGAAAAGGGCAACATTATAAGATATATTTATGTGTTCCATCTGCACCGCATCCCTCTCATTGGATAAAAGATAAAAATAAATGAATAATAGAATCATTTAGGTTGGAAAAGACCCTTAAGTTCATTGACTTCAACCATTAACCTAGCACTGCCAAGTCCACCTATAACCCATGTCCCTAAGCACCACGTTTACACATCTTTTAAATCCCTCCAGGGATGGTGACTCCCCCACTTCCCTGGGCAGCCTATTTCAATGCTTCACAACCCTTTAGGTGAAAAACTTTTTCCTGATACTCAGTCTAAACCTCCCCTGGTGCAACTTTAGGCCATTTCCTCTTCTATTATTTGTTACATGGAAGAAGAAATAACACCCACTTCATTACAATTTCCTTTTAGGTAGCTGTAGAGAGTGATAAGGCCTTCCCTCAGCATCCCCTTCTCTGGATTAAACAACCCCAGTTCCCTCAGCCGTTCCTCATAATAATTGTGTTCCAGACCCTTCACCAGCTTTGCTGCTCTTCTCTCAACACGCTCCCGTGCCTCCATGTCTGTCTTGTAGTGAAGGGCTCAAAACTAAGCACAATATTCGAGATGTGTCCTCACCACTGCCAAGAACAGGGGGACAATCACTTCCCTGTCCTGCTGGCCACACTATTTCTGATACAGGCCAGCTATGGGCCTTCTTGGCCACCTGGGCACATTGCTGGCTCATATTCAGCCAGCTATTGACAAACACCCCCAGGTCCTTTTCCACCAGGCAGCTTTCCAGCGACTCTTCGCCAAGGCTGTAGCACTGCATGGGGTTATTGTGACCCAAGTGCAGTACTGGTACTTAGCCTTGTTTAACCTCATACAGCTGACTTTAGCCTATTGATCCTGCCTGTCCAGATCCCTCTGTAGAGCCTATCTACACACAAGCAGATCAGCACTCCTTCCCAACTTAGTGTTGTCTATAAACTTACTGAGGGTGCAATTGATCCCCTCATCCAGATCATTGATGAAGATTTTTAGCAGCTGGCCTCAATATTGAGCCCTGGGGAACACCATTTCTGACCAACCATCAAATGAAATAACTAGATTGACCATCACGCTTTGGGCCTAGCCATCCAGCCAGTTTTTTACCCAGAGTACACCCATCCAAGCTATAAGCAGCCAGTTTCTCCAGGAGAGTGTTGTGGGAAATGAAGTCAAAGGCTTTACTATATCTAGGTGGACAAAATCCGCAGCATGTCCCTCATCCACTAAGTGGGTAATCTTGTCATAGAAACAGATTAGGCTAATCAAGCAGGACCTGCTTTTCATAAACGCATGCTGTCTGGGCCTGATCGCCTTGTTGTCCTATATGTGCCACATGATGTCACTCAGGATTATCTGCTCCATAACCATCTCCAGCACTGAGATCAGGAAGACAGGCCTGTAGTTCCCTGGATCCTCCTTCTAACCCTTCTTTTAGATGGGTGTCACATTTTCTAACCTCTCCAATCAACTAGGTCCTCCCTGGTTAGCCAAAACTGCTGATAAATGATGGAAAGTAGCTTGGTGAGCACTTCTGCCAGCTCCCTCAGTACCCTTGTGTAGATCTCATCCAGCCCCATGGTCTTGAGTGTGTCTAAGTAGTGTAGCAGACTGCTGACCATTTCCCCTTGGATTATGGGGTGTTCATTCTTTTCCCTGTCCATGTTTTCCAGCTCAGGGGGAACAAAGTACAACCTTGTTTCCAGAGAACAACTGGTCTTATTACTAAAGACTGAGGCAAGGAAGGCATTAAGTACCTCAGCCTTTTCCTCATTCTTAGTCACTATGCTTCCCCCCACATCCAATAAAGGATGGTGATTCTCCTGAGCCCTCCTTTTGTTTCTAATGTATTTATAGAAACATTTTTAATTGTCTTTTATTGTCAGTAGTCAGATTACGTCCTAGTTTGTCTGTCTTGATTTTTGCTGGGACAGAGGTGGATATTTTCCTTTCCCTCCTAGCAACTAGTGAGAGGTTTATTTTGGGTTTGTTCTGGGACTGATATGATAACAGGCCAATATTTACATTTTTCAAGGTATCACCTGTACCTGTAGTTCATGGTTTGTTGGGGTATTTTTTTGTGGTGTGTGTTTGTTTGTTTTTGTTTGGGTTTTTTGTGTTTGTTGTTGTTGTTGTTTTTTCTTTTCTCTGTACAGGAGAAAGAGTGGAGAAGTGAAAGTCCAGGATTCTCTGGGACAGGTGACTGAGGACAGATGATCCGCTTATGATCTAAGATGATCAATAAAAATGTATTCTATCTCATAAATGTCACACTCACTATAAATTGGGGAGTTTGCAGGGGATGACCCCTTTCACCCTACCTCCTTCTTCTTCACACCTTTTGCCCCTTTGATCCTTCCTTTCTACTTAGTGATGGCAGCCTGTCTCAGTTCCTGAGGCATACCCGTCCCTTGTTGTGTTTTTGTTGGCATATGGCGAGTGACTGCTGTTTGTAAGCTGAGTATAACTTTGATTGCTTTATCATTGTTCCTATTCTTGTTACAATTAATTGACATTATTATCATTTAAGTTTGGGTTGTTTTAATTATGAATAGTCCTTATCTCAACTGATGAGTTATTTACTTTTACTCTTCCAATTCTCTCCCCCATCCCACCTGGGGGAGGAAGGGGGAGTGTTGAGTGAACGAACTGCATGGTGTTTTAGCTGCTTGCTAGGCTAAACCACAACATGGGCTTTGGTTTTTCTAATTTACTCCCTGTATAACATCACAACATCCTTGTAGTCCTCCTGAGTTTCCTGCCCTTCTTCCAAAGGTCTTAAACCTTGGGTATTTTTTCTAACATCCAGGAAAGCTATCTGCTCAGTCAGGCTGCTCTTCTTCCCTGCTGGCTCATCTTTCCTCATATGGGATTGGCCTGCTCCTGTGCTTTTAAGGTTTTCTTCTTGAAGAGTGTCCAGTCTTCCTGGACTTTATTTGCCCTTCAAGACTGCCCTCCAAGGGACTCTGTCGTCGTGTTTTAAGCCCAGTGGGCAACTGAGAACCATGATGGCCACAAAAGGGCCTAGACAAAATAAAGACTAGGAGGGTTTTTTGCTCACTACTCACGGTCACAGGCAAAAGACAGACTCATCTTGAGAAGAAAAAACAAAGAAAAACACAAAGTAAAACAATGACATAAAGATCAAAACAGATAAGAATTTGCTGCTATGTAGATGTGTTTTCAGATGTAACTCGTATGTATGCAAGAGCTGGATAGTGTTGCAAGCTTTATGATCACAAAGCATTCATTGCTGTTGTAGAGGCAGTGATGAGATTTTTAATCTCATTGAATATGTAACCTTCTGAACTTCAAATTTGCTACACAGCACACTTGACAGATTTGGTCCTTACTGAGTAAGGAAGGCAAATTAGCTCAGCTCCTACCTCTTATAAATAGGCTGTTTATTTACTACTTAGCAGGAGGTAGTAATAATACATCACTTCCCAGAGAGATGGATAATCTTTAGGCAGGAATCATGAAGTGTAGACTCAAGCATTTGAGCCTTACAAGTACTGTGGTTCCAGGAAGGGTGTTTCAGTGCTGCTAGCTGACTTCTGATAAATGCATGGGTAAAAGAACACAGCCAAAACAGCTAAAACATGTACAAATAATGGTTTCAATTACGTATTTAATGTAGTATATTATTATTTCAATCTACACAACACAATGCATAAAAGACCAATCACTGGAAGATAGTGTTACGGTTTAAGGGTTAACAGCCTGAAAGGGAAGGACAGGTGTTGTCTGTAGGACCCTGGGGGGTCAGAGATCAATACTGTTCCCTCCCCTTTCTGGCCACAGTCTATTAAAAAAATGAGAAGCCCCAAGGTTCTGGCAGGCTTTTCCTGACTTCCTGGGCTGCTTCCTGTGGCATCTTGGAACGGCTGGGGCTACCTCTGCGTGCTCAGCAGCATCCACCACCACCCACTTCCTGGCACTGGTCCCATCCCTAGCCCTGGTTCTGGTCAGAGCTCTGGCCCAGCTTGGGCTCTGGCCCTGGTGCCGGGTCTGGCCACGGTGACTGGCCCTGGTCTTGGTGTCTAGCCCTGCTCTGGAGGCCGCTGCCCCTGCCCCCGTTTTGATGCCAGCAGGAGCGGCAACCGCCAGCAGGGACACAGGCAATGTGATCCAGTTGGCCCCAGTCACCTCCCACAAGAAGTGCTCTAAGAAAACAGAGCGCCTGGGGAGGGATGAGAATTTAGACACAGAGGCAAGAGAGAGACCATCTCAAGGGGCATCACAGCCAGAGGTCAAAATCCTCTCCCTGAAAGAACTACGAATTTTACAAAAAGACTATGCCCACGGTGACGGTGAATCACTGATGACATGGCTGTTGTGAT
>NW_010187327.1:98117-119074 GCF_000695765.1 Mesitornis unicolor | reverse complement strand
CCCCCCGTTACCAGTGACAGGCTCTGGCACTCACTGCAGCCTGTGACCTGGGTGGCTGCATGTTTCCATAGGAGCTCCATCTGGGTTCCCACATCCACTCTGGTGAGTGTTGACATCATTAACTTCCGCCAAGTGGAGACCAAAGCTGAGCTCCTTCCAAGAGGGTGATGACCACCAACAGGACTCACCTGTCGAGCTGGTGGAGCTTCAGTTCCCTTGCCTGTGCCCTGCTACACCACAGGCTGGCTGACACCCATGTGTGGTTCACCTGCTCTGTGTTCAGTCAATAAAAGAAACCTCCCTGAATTTTAGGAAAGCAAACTTTCAGCTCTTCAAGGAGTTAGTCAGTAGGACCCCCTGGGAAACAGTCCTCAGGGACAAGGGAGCAGAGTAGAGCTGACAGATCTTTGACACTTTCCATAGAGCACAAGGGCTCTCGATCCCCAGGTGTAAGAAATCAGGCAAGGAAGACAAGAGACCAGTATGGCTGAGTCAAGACCTGCTGGCCAAACTAAAAGGCAAGAAGGAACTGCACAGGCAGTTCAAGCAGGGACAGGTATCCTGGGAACAGAATAGGCATGGTGCCCAGCTGTGTAAGGATGGATGAGGTCAGGAAGGCCAAGGCACAGCTGGAGCTGAACTTGGCAAGGGATGCAAAGAATAACAAGAAGGGCTTCTCTGGGTATGTCAACCAGAAAAGGAAGGTTAAAGAAAGCATCTTCCCTCCTGTATGAGCAACAATAGAACTTTTTTGCCTTGGTCTTCACTGGCAACCTCTCTCCTTACACCCTCTGAGTTGAAGAACCACAAGACGGGGACCAGGGGGACAAAGTTCCTCCCGCTGTAAGTGCAGACAAGGTTCATGACCAGCCGAGGAACCTGAACATACAGAAGTCTATGGTGACTGGTCTACAGTGACATAAGTCTCTGGTGAGAGTACTGCAACCAGCTCTGGGGCCCCCAATGTAAGAAGGACATGGGCCTGTTTGAGTGAGTCCAGAGGAGGGTGCCAGAAGTGATCAGGGGGCTGGAGCACCTCTCCTATGAGGACAGGCTGAGAGAATTGGGATTGTTCAGCCTGGAGAAGAGAAGGCTCTGGGGAGACCTTACAGCGTCCTTACTTTGAGAGTGGTGAGACACTGAGGTTGCTCAGGGAAGTGGTAGAAGCCCCATCCCTGGAAACATTTGAGCTCAGGTTGGACAGGGTTCTGAGCAACCTGATGTAGTTGAATATGTCCCTGTTCATTGCAAGGGGCTTGGACTGGATGATCTTTAAGGTCCCTTCCAGCCCAAACCATTCTGTGATTTAAATCATTTTCCAGGTCTATTTGGAAGGAAATGATCATTTTTATAACTCACTCTATTGAAAAAAAGTATAGTTGCTGTTTGTGGATTGTCTTTTAAACTGTGGCAGTAGACTATAGAGAATTGTGTTTTGACTGTACATCACTTTTTTATCACCTGATTATACAGAATATTCTCTACAAAAGGTTATCTAAGATAGACTACTACTGAACAATTTTGCTCCATTTTCAGTAATGGATGAGAATATAGTTTTACAAACACTTTCAGCTGTGCCTTTAGCTTTCAGTAGATGACCTGGTAGTGAGCTGAAAAGGGCAAGTGTTTTAGATAAAGCAGGAAAAAAAAAAGACTAAAATAAGAGTAGAAAAAGTAGTGGTGGTTTTTTTTTTTTCTGAAATGCACAGCTTTCACTTCCAGCTTGAAAACTACCTCAAAACCTCCACAGATCAATAAGCTGCAGATTATGCTGAAGTGCTTTGGGCTTGTCTAGGTGTATGTGGGTAACGTGCTGATGAAAGCAGGTTGTACATCTTGGGAAGTACACGAGAAATGCCTCAGCCTGCGCTTAGCACTCAGTAAGGTGGGAAAAAAGCAGAGAGATCTTAATGGGACATCTCTGCTTCGGGGCAGAACCAGCACTATGTTAAACCTTTCCTGACAACCTTTCCTTTCCCTTTTTTCTCCCCTCTGTAGTCTGTTCTTGCAACTGTCAGTGACAGAGAATCCAAAAGGTCTTTAGGCAGGCTGCTTGCTTTAGAAAGGTGGGGTTTTTAATGTCTAACTTAGGTAGCTTTTGTATCAGTGTAAGCTCATTATTGCTTTTCCTATTAACATTGGACAAAGAAAACCATTTATTTTCTGTTTTATAGCTGTCTTCTGTACATTGTAAGACTTAATATCCTTTAGGCAGCTTGAGACTAGAGAATTTGTTATCTTTCAATCTTTTTAACAGGTGTTTATCTGAAGCTTTGTTCATCAATCGAATAATTAAAAGACTGTATCAGTTAATCACCATCTTGAGCTGTGATGCTTCACCTCCATGCATTACTTCATCTAAGGGCTTATTAGTGCCAATTAGATGGCAGAAATTTCTTCATAGGTGTTATGAGTAATACAGATGTATCAGAATGTATCGTTGTCTTTTTCATGCCAGTATAATGACATTGACTTCTGCTGAATGTGCAGTTCGTAAGTTTATTTTTCTGCATTGAGCTGTGTCTGGCTTCTATTTGTACATCTGTCTTAAAATGGTATTTTGGATTTGTCATTTATAAATTGCTTCCTTGGTTTTCTGGGTCCTATTTTGCATTTGTCAGGAGCCAAGTATCAAGTGTGCCTACAGCTCTGGCCAGCTTTGCGTTTCTTGCAAATTTGATGAGCCTACTCTGTCATCTAAGTCTCTAGTGAAACTCAAATATTACTGTATTCCAGACAGGCTTCTTCAGAAGTTTACTCAATACATTATTGTAGTTTGATGGTTTACAAGTGCTTCTATATTTTTTCCAACCCCTTCTGCATCTATCTTACAGGGAGTGTTCTTTTGAAAGTGTTTTTCTAGCACTCCTTTGTGAATTTTGTGTATTTTAATTCTTTCTTTAACAGCATCATTGAAGTTAAGAGATGATAGATGCTGCTTCATCTGGATTCACCAAATCTATTTCTTTGTCGTATGAATAATTTAGGTTAGGTTGATGTGGTTTGCTCTTGACAAACTCACATTGACTGTTACTTACCTCTTCGCTACTTTGTAGGTGCTTGCAAATTGAATTTTGTTTCAGAGTGTCTTTCTGTGAATGGAATTAAAGTTGTCTGGGTTATAATTCCCTGACTCCTCCTTTTTCCCTTTTATAACAATAGACAGAATTGACAGAATGCCCCCGAGTTTATTTCTCTTGAATTTTGCTAAGTCAGAATGTTGGTAGTTAACATGGCAGTGTACCATTTGATTGCTTGGAGTGCTCTCTACAACCACCTGAAAGGAGTTGTAATGAGGCGGGGGTCGGTCTCTTCTCCCTTGTAGCAAGTGACAGGACAAGGGGAAATGACCTCAAGTTGCACCAGGGAAGGTTTAGGTTGGATATTAGGAGGAATTTCTTTACTGAAAGGGTTGTCAAGCACTGGAAGGGGCTGCCCAGGGAGGTGGTGGAGTCACCATCCCTGGAGGTGTTTAAAAGATGAGTAGGTGTCATGCTTAGGGACATGGCCTAGTGGCGGACTTAGGGCTGGTTCGATGGTTGGACTCGATCTTAACGTTTTTTTCCAACCAAAACCATTCTATGATTTTATGTTACTTCTTAAATGAAGTTTAGTATTCACTATTCACTTTTGGAAATGGGTATCAAAAGTGTTTTTTAATGTATTTCATTTTCCAGTTTGTGAAATTTGCCAACATTGAGGAAGACACACCTTCGTATCACAGACGCTATGACTTCTTTGTGTCTCGCTTCAGTGCCATGTGTCATTCGTGTGACCACGATCCAGAAACACAAACCGAGTAAGTGCCATTCTCCATGTATTACAGAAAACTGTCTTAACACATTAATATAGCCTGTAATACAGCTTTTATTATGCTATTTAGTGGAAAAAGTTCATTCAATAGAAAGAAAATGAAAGTCTGACTTTCTTATCTTGCAAATGTTATATGGCTAGAACTAGACTATTTAAGTGAAATTTTACCTGGATAATGCCTGCCAAATTGCATGGTTTCTCTCCAGAAAGGCACTACTTATTACTGTAAATGTGTGCGAGTTGCGTAACTCATTTGAGAAATTAATGGAGCTACGTACGTGAATAGCAAAAGCTTATTTTGAGTCTGTTATTTGAGAATTGCTCATTAAAATTGAGTTTTCTTAGATGTCTGCAGTATTATACTGTGTGTGAAACTGAAATGCCTTCATGAATTAGTATTACAAGTTTTTACATTATATAAGCACCACAGTTTTTTTTTACTTCGGCTCCCCCTAGTGATGTGTTCTTATATAAACTGTTAATCAGTGTTTAACTCCTGAGCAATTTGGAAAATTTAGACTTTTCAGATTAGATGATTTGCATCTCTGTTTTTCTCATCTTTTCTATTTCCATGCATTAAAGTGTTCAGCCAGCTATGAAAAATCCATGTGCTGAACATTTATTCAACCCTTTGGGTGTACTGTTGTTATGGTAGCTAAAATGCATAAGGATTTTTCTTACAGTGTGCACTTTCCAAACTGTATTTTCAAAACGAATGAATACTGCGTACATCACTTAGGGGGAAAAAAAAGAAAACCACAAAACCAAACGAAGACGTTCATTCCTCCTTTAGTTTTCTGGTTCATTCCTCTTTTTTTGTAATTTGCTGCTACCTTATTTGTTACCCTGTTGCTGTGCATAACGTTCTGCTGTAAACGTTCTCTCTAAAAGGGTTAGAATTAAATCTGCTTACTGCTCCTGTACTTTTCCCCTTGCCTCCACCCCCTTTCCCTTTAGGCAGATTATCTCAGTGAATGGTTTTACAGGATGACCCCATGAATTGTTTGGGGAGGAACTGAAGTAAATTGTACCTAGGGACCAAAGGCAAAGGGGATGGAAACTTCTTAAGTAGGTGTCACTAGTGAAGCAGCCACTGTGTCATGCAGCTACCTCATGACTTAGGCTTCTGTCAGGTATAGTGTATTTACCTGAAGCTGATGGTTGCAAATAGTATTCATGAATGTTTTAATGACCTTTTTGGGATTTTGCCTTTTTAGGCTTAGTGAAACTAAACCAGAAATGTTAAACTGCTTACTTACCGTAGAACATTTCGTAGGAGGTTAGGATATGAAGCTCAGCTCAGGATTTTTAATACTACTTTCACCTTCATTGCCCTTTGCAAATGAGAGGTAATATTAGTAATGAACTAGAACATGGCATGACACTACCACATCCCTCATCCATCTATCAAGTATGATTTACCACTCATTAAGAATGCCCCAAAGTAAAATATCTCAAAACTGTGATTGCCATACCAGCTAAAAAAACTGCGCTAATCTTTTGCTCTTCAAGGCTTGCACCATTATCTGTGCTTCAGTTTGCAATGTTGGTGTACCCTTAGACAGGGAGGAATTTCATCCTAGTGACATAAAACTGTACATGACCTTGGTTTAAATGTAATCTCCACCTTAATACCTATCTGAGCCTTCTTTAGAGGAATGAGATCTTTCCCGTATCTGATGAAATTTGATGCTGCACCTTCCTCAGTACTTTAACCCTCATTTTCCTACCTCCTGTATAATAGTAAGAACGTGAAATTAGTGCTAGTGGCACTCCAGTACACAAAAGTGTGGCCTTTTTTCCCCATGTGAATCAATTTTTTACTCATGTTAACCAGATATATAGTAATATAAGTTTTTTCACATCATTTTAGTCAGTTTAAATGTAGCTCTTTATGAAAAGCAATCATTCCTGGAGTTAGCATACCGGATTCACTGTAGGTACTGAGGTAATTAAACAAAACAGATGAGCTATGACTGCAGATTACAGTTCTAACGGCAGATATCACAAGTAGTCAGTACTTGGGGGCTAGGGAGTAATTCAGTTTATCCTAAAACAGACATCTGGAGTCACCGTTCACCTGTGTAGAGTTAGGTTCTGCTGAACTGACTGGCTTGAATGGGAGCTTGAACATCATCAGCAGACGTAGTCAGGTAGTGTAGGCTTCTGAGGCTGAACCTGAATATTACCTGATAAGTGAGATTTCCCTTACAGCAGGGGAAGTTAGTGCTAGTATTCAATGTAACTAAAGCCACAGTATTAGCAAAGCTTGATTAGCTTAAGGATTCATAATTAAAAAGCAAATAGATACTCTGACAGAAAAAAGTTAATTAATTTTAAATATTTAATTCATGTATAAGTTATGTATAAGATAAGAAATCCACAGCCTGAATTACAACTTTCAGGACATGATCACGTGACTGTGGTAGATACTGCTTCAGCTTTGCAAATATAATTCCACAACATTTTTCTTCAGGACTGGAATAGGTTGAGATTGTTGTACCCAGTTTCAGCTGATGGGCAGTGAATTGTATAGAGTTGATGGGTTTTTCCGCACCTGACTTGCTTTTGTATACACAGTTTGAGTGTTCATTGATCAGTGTCAGCATTATCCTTACGGATCATCTTCAGTTGTTTGTCAGCTTCCTCATGAGCTATAAAGGCATTTAAAGGCCATGTGGGGAACCTTAATGAGTTGGCCAGATTTCCAAATTGCTGCTTTTGAGACCTTAGTGGGATTCCACACAATGTACCTACTACTGCCCAACAGGTAAACAGCCATACTGGGAGGTGCTGTGTTTCTTCTTTTCGGTAACTCCTTTTTACCTTCCTTAGGATCCGAATTGCTGGAATCAGGGGCATTCAGGGAGTGGTTCGAAAAACCGTCAATGATGAACTTCGAGCAACTATATGGGAACCTCAGCACATGGACAAGATCGTACCATCATTGCTGTTTAATATGCATAAAATAGAAGATGTCGACAGGTATTTTTATTCCTGGTCGCTGGCATGGTTTTTATGCAGTCTTTGGGCTTAGTTTTTATGATGGATACCTTTTTCTTTTCTTTTTATTGGAAATAACTACTGATGTTTACTAGCTGAGTCTTCCTGAAACTGATAGCACAGCTCTGCTTAACTGCTTATAATATTTCTTTTCTTAAATTGTTTTCAACTGCCTGAATTTCACTTGTTCTAGATTCTGTCAGTTTAAAAATTGGTCCCCAAATTGTATATCCATGTTTAGAGCTCTTAAAAATTGTAAACTCTTGGTTTTGTAATATCGGATAGAGAGATCACTAAGCACAGGTTTGTAGGTGACTCAAATGATTTTGCTAGTTATATTTGTTAAAAATTGAGGTTTTAATTCCCATTTATCCATTAGTAACGTCTGTCCCATCTCCAGCGATACTTAAATTGAGGATTTAAAATGTCTTTATGTGCAGACATCCTTCTCCTCTTTTGGCTTGGATGGCTCCAAGCCTTACTACCTGCTAGGTATGCCTTCAAGAAATACCTGTGTGATAATTGATGGTGAGGATTTGCCAGTCACCTTACAATTGAAAAGTCACTTTTTTTGGTCCCTGTCTCTACTTGTGGCTTACACTATGTAGCTGTAAAAAGTATTTATTGCTAGCACTGGGAAATTTCCGTAAAACCGACTTCAGCTGTGCAAACAAGCTTGAATATTTGTTTCATGTCCAACCCTAGCTGCTTTAAAACTTGCTTGGTAAGTAGGCTTAGCAGCCTTCCTCTAACAAGAGACTCTCCGTGCCTTCACGTGACACTCGGCTTGCTAAATCTGGCAGTTTTCTCTTTTTTGATTTGTTGAATTTTATTGGTGTGGGGTTTGTTTTTTTTTCCCATTCGTTAGCCTTATTTTTCTACTCTTATTTCTAACTGTTGGTATATGTCTCTTCTCTAAAGCAAATTTTCAGGCTACATGACTAAAATCCATACTTGTCTGTCTGTCCGTGCTTTGTCTATTTACTGCATATAACTGAGGACCCACACAGTATGTATAGAAATATCTGCTTGGATTTTACATCCATTTATCTGAAACTTGTTTGAGCAAGGAAAGCCTACTTGGCCTAGGTGCCTACAGGGCATCTAGATACAGGTGGGCCCTTTCTTTTGCTACTCTTTACAGTGCCCTCAAGCATATATTTTCCCTTATATAGCAAAATTAAACTGACAACTGGAGGAAAAACTGACTGAAATAGCGTTTGGATCAACCACATAAAGCAGATCAGTTTATGTGTGCTGCAGGACTAATTTATCATTTGTTGACCAATGCAGCAATGGTGGTAGAACAACAAATCTGTCAAAAAGCAATTGCTAATTAAATATCTGATCTGGCTGCCTGAACCTTGTTCTATAATGCCCATTCAACAGTAAAAAAAGACTAATGTTTTTCCAAGTGGCAAGTATGGGCCTTGTATGATGCATATATGACAGAAAAGCTGAAAACAATATTTATAAATTGTTGATCTGCTGGCCTTAAGTGATGTTACAGACAATTCCTCATCTTGTTTTATGTGTGACTTCATATTTGTGGAGCACAAACAGAGGCATCTTGAAGAGTAGGAGTAAGAAGCATATTGTCCTGGCAGATGGACTCATGATTTGAGAAAGAGCAGAAATTCCAGAAGATACCCTCAACTTAAGTCCATAGAAAATAACCATTTTTGGTTAATGCTGAAGTTCACATAGGTGAACCTTACCTTAAAGTATAGTGTTTACTTGTGGAACCTGTATAGCTTAATTCAAGGTTCGTCTGAGTCTGTGTCAGATGGGTCACTTCTTTGGCATTAAGATTTTACCATTTAAACAACATTTTAAAAAGGTAGTTGTATTTGTGGATGCCGTTATTTGTCCATATGTCTGAATGCACATTCTAGTTGTGTGCCTATCAGACAAATTTGCAAGTGTAACATACTGTAAAAATCCGATTGTTTTTTCCTGAGTTGTACTTAAAGACCATTCTGTATTACAAAATAATTGTCATGCATACTTCAATATAGTATAATGCATTGCCTGAAAGCTTCTCCCTCCCTCCTTCGAGTTTTCTAGAAGAAAATTCAGAAGAGACAATCATTTCTGTCAATTTATGTACATCTTTAAAATTGGGAAGGGATGTATGTAATTGGCAATTGAAACAGTGTTTACACTTAGTTAGTAACTTATTCTTCATAGTAACAGCAAAGCTGAAAGTAGCAGCCTTATTTAAGACAGTGTGACACTTCAGCATTTGTTGTAGACTTACATTAGAAGGCTCTGAAGTTATCTGTAATGTTCATATAAATTCTGTTTTAGAGGCAGATGAGAATATATTTCTTTCTCAGGGTGAGTGAATCATAGTCAAACATTCCTGTAGCTAATCCATTCAAAAGTAATGGTTAAGCCTTACACTTCACATGTCCCCTCATATTTTTTGGCCAACCCTGTTTTTGTGGTATTAAAGGAGTTTCATGCACAAGGTGCTGAGTTGCTCTGAGCCACTTGAAGCCTGTGGGTAGCTGTTTGCTATGAAAACTGCTGTACTTCAAAACACCACTCCTTCCAGTTCCTCCTTGCCATCTTTTCAGACAGAAGAAAGCTGGAAGAAGCGTTAAAGGGAGTAGTTCTTGCCCACTTCATTGCAAAATGCATTTCATGTTTCACTCTTCTGAACTTCTGGTAGGACGGACAGTCTAGGTGCAGAGTAATGGTAATACTTTTTAAATGTTGCAGTTGGATTTGTCAGAGGTTTTTCTGATCTTTGTTTAAAAACCAAGTCAGTGAAACAAAATTAGTATGAATTGCTCATTGGAGTGTAGAAACTTGAAAGGCTGTACGAAGCTTTTCTTTGAAACTAAAAAGCTGAGGGTAGCTTTATATTCATTGTCTTTCATCTGATAATGCTAAGGAACTCTTATCAGTGAGAAGTACTTAGAGGTGGGTGTTGTTAAAGATCAAAAAAAATGTGATTCTTACAGCTAACCCGAGATAATTTTAAACATTCTGATGCAGTCTAAAGCTAACACTTCAGACTGGTGGTGTTGTTTAAGCCCAGCCAGCAACTAAGCACCATGCAGCTGCTTGCTCACTCCTCCCTCACAGTGGGAGGAGGAGGAGAAAATATAACAAAAGGCTCTTGGGTAGAGACAAGAACAGGGAGGGCTCACTTGCCACTTATAGTCACAGGCAAAACAGATGTGACTGGAGAAAACATCAACTTTGTTAATGATCAGAACAGAGTAGGATAGTGAGAAACAAAGCCAGATCTTAAAAATGCCTTCCCCCACCCCTCCCTTCTTGCTGGGCTCAGCTTTGCTCCCAATTTTGCTAACTCCTCCCCCTGAGTGGTGCAGGGAGATGAAGAATGGGGATTGGGATCAGTTCATCGTGTGTTGTTTCTGCTGCTCCCTCCTCCTCAGAGGGGCTCCCTCCTCCTCAGGGCTCCTCATACTTTCTTCCTACTCCAGCATGGGATCCCTTCCATGGGACACAGTTCACCATTAACTTCTCCAGTGTGAGTCCTTCCTACGGGTTGCAGCTCTTCACAAACTGCTCCAGCGTGGGTCCCTTCTGCGGGGTGCAGTCCTTCACAGCACAGGCTTCCTGCGCAGTGTCGGTCTTCTTCGGGCACAGCCACCTGCTCCAGTGTGGGCTGCTCCATGGGCTGCAGGGGATCTCTGCTCCACCGTTGTCCTGTATCGCTGCAGGAGCGCAGCCTGGTGTCTGACCACAGGCTGTAGAGGAATCTCTGCTCTGCCACACATCCTCCCCCTCCTTTCTTCACTTACTTGGTGTCTGCGTGGTTGTTTCTCTTGCTTCCCACTCCTCTCTCCACTGCTGCTTCTTTTTCCACTGGCTCCTGAAGAGCTCCTGGCTCTGAGGCTGTGGTGGTGGGGGACTGGACTGGCCCTGCCTGCTCCATGTGCTGCTACACTCCCCTTAAATATGTTATCACAGGGACGGAACCACCATTGCTGATTGGTTTGGCCTCGGACAGAGATGAGTTCGACTTGGAGCCAAGGAAGCTTCTAGCAGCTTCTCACAGGAGCCATCACTGTAGCTACGAAAACCCAATACAATTAGGAAGACTGGATTGCAATTTCTTCCTTTAACCGATTCTAAAATAAATCTCCAGGCAACGCTGAGAAGTCACCTTCTGTGCGACTGTATATACAAACAGTTAAAGGATAACTTATTTTTACTGCATTTTAACCAGACTTCTTCCAGACAGACTGGCTCTGTGTGTGGGTTTTGCCACCTGCTGTCTTCCATGCCCCCCCCCCCCCCCACCCCTTTAAAATGCTGCTGCGTTCAGTGTCAAAACAGCAATGGGGATGACAGGGCTGCACAGAGAAAGATGCTCGTCTGTCTGGAGCAATCCAAGTAGCACAGGAAACAAACTGGGGAGACTGAGGGGCACAGCAGTTGGATAAAGCTGCAGTTTAGTTGTATCCATGGAGGATTATATGTGAACTGTCATGCCTCTTAAAATTCTAATCATTGTGCGTTTGTAAAACCGTTTCTCCTTGCTTATCTAACAGGGTGCCTGAGGCCTTTTTATTATTAAAATCTGACAAGCTAGCAATTTTATGGTAACTTCTGAAACACTGATGTTAGCAGAGGCAACAGGATTTTTATATTGCGCCTTTCAGAGTGCATTAGTCTTGAAACACTGGAAAATCTTTTGCTACCAGAAGATAATACAACTATGATTTTTTATGTTATTTTGACAAGTGGCATTTCTTTATTTGACTTCTTAGAGTGCTCTAAAGCTGTGGTTTTATGAGGATGAGGTGTGAACGTTAACTAAAGCTGATTCTCTTAGTGAACACTATTAAACACTCACAAGCTCGCACTGCAGAACTGAAACTATGTTTAAGGTTTTAGTAGAGTCTAAAATAAAGCTTCTAATGCATAGTTGCATAATCTAGGGGAATGAATCCTCACTCAAGTTTCTATGATATGTTTTGTGCAAAAAAATACTTGACACCTATAGGTACAGTACTTCTTGATAGGTAATATTGCACCTTAGAGGAAATTGGTTTTTTTCCTTCTTTCTCAGTCTTACACCTCTCAGCTGCTCGTTTAAAAATAAATATTAGTACCAACTTAATGATGTAATGTCTGAAGCATTTAAATTCAGAAATACATTTCAAATGCCTCTAACTTGCTGTAGTAATTCAGGTCTCTGTGTGATGAAAATGAGGTGGCTTTGGCCAAAGAAAAAAAAGATCAACAACCCAAAAAATGAGCCAAAAACGATTATCAAGGCCTGTGTCAAAAATGAGAAGTGGAAGACTAGAAGCTCTTCTGGAAAAGCTCTACCTTTCTCTTTTTACAGTGCAGATGCTGATTTTAGTTATTCCAAGGTGAGGACAGACTGTTCCCTTCAAAACTGAGTCGTAGAATTTGGGCCTCAGTAGGTTTCAGTCTGTCCAACACAGAGTGTGTTTCCTGTAGTTCTGCTTCTCTTGTGTCTGGACTCTGTCTTTTATTCATTACTCTTACTCTCTTTTGTACCATGTTGGGTTTAAATAATCAGCCTAATTCCCAGTCACAAAGAGTGACAGTATTTGAACTTTGCAGAAGTTTGGTCATTGCTGCTGTCATTACTATAAAACATTAAAGCCTTGCTTTGCACTGCAGTTTTTATTAAGTTGTAATTTAATTCCTTCCTAATTTAAAATAATTTCTACTTTAGATTAAGTCATTCATTGTGATATTTTAGCACCTTAAGAAATAGTAGCTGTGGTAGTAATAAATACTTACTCCACTCACTCACTGCTTTTTTCCTCTCCCTCCTATCATGTCATTATTTTTATTGTTCTTTACTCTCAGTAGTACATTTCTATGATTGAAACATCTGTAATCTTCTTGTTAAAGGACAAATTTCTCAGTAAAAGTTACAAAGTTTAACACTCTTCATGGTTATATTTACCTGATGCAAAGTTGGACAGTCTGTATATTTTCGTTGTAATGATTTTCCTACTAAAGAAAACAGTTGCTATGTTTCTTTTTCAGAGTAATGCTTTTAGGGAAACAAGAATCCTCCTTCAGAACAGGCCATCTTTATAAATACAGTATGGGGAAATTAACATGAAAATCTATGTCTTAGAAGATATATGTTAATATGTATAATAATAATTCCAAATGTGAAAGGTGTTTGGTTCTCAGCCGCTCCTCCCTCCTCACATGTCTCCCTGCTCCAGTGCCGGCCCTTCCCCAGGCTGCAGTCCTTCAGGGACAACCTGCTCCTGCCTGGGCTCTCCACTGCTGCAGCTCCTGCAGGAAATATCCCCTGCTGCAGCGTGGGGCCCTCCCCGGGCTGCAGGGTGGGTCTCTGCTCCAGCAGGGTCTCTCCAGGGCTGCAGGGGATCCCTGCTCCGGGTCTGCAGCACCTCCTGCCCTCCAGTGGCCTTGGGGTCCCCTTGCTGCTGCTCCCTCCTTGGCTTCCTCCTCCTCTGCCTGTGCCGCCTTTTGTCCTTTCAGAAACCTGTTTTCTTCCCAGCTGGTGCCCCTAGCTTGGCTGAGGTCTCAGCTGTGTCCTGTGGTGGGGCCGGTGGAGCCAGCTGGGACCAGTTGGGACCAGCTGTGTCCAGCACGAGGCAGCTGTGGTCTCTCCCCGCAGAGATCCCCCTGCAGCCCCCATGCTACCAATACCTGAGCACAGACACTTCATGCAATCCTCTCCATAGTAATACTGGAGGACAGTCAGTTAGAAGGTGACTAACTTGTACAATATTTAGTCAAAGGTAACTGTGTGGGTGATAATGTTCTAATTAGTTCAATCAGATGTTTTTGTCAACTCACAAGCCATCTGTTTCTGCAGAAGTCTTGGAGTTTGTTTGACACTCACCCACACAGTGTGGATTCAGTAGTGGGCAGGTGAATGAGATCATTAGTCTGAACAAAATGACTAAGATTCTGCCTAACTTTTTGCATGGTTTCATGGCCTTCATCCATTGTTACCAGTGGGTAATTGTTAAAAATGCAGTGGTTAACAAGTTAAATTAGTATTGACAACATTCGTTTTGCCATAGAAATATTTACTAATACAGTGGTCAGTACTGAGCAAACAGATGATGATCTGTAGTCCTGCTATAAGAGAATAAAGTGTTTTATTCGGAATTCAGGTTTGAAGCACATTTGAGGTACAGTTCTTGCCTAGATTAAGAGTGTGCCTCACAAATGTTGTAGAACCAAGAATGTGTTACGGTAAGGAAGATGAAAATTAATCAGTAGTAAATTCAATGTTCTTTTGTCTTATTTCAGCCGAATAGGTCCTCCATCCTCTCCCACAGGAGGCGAGAAAGAGGAAAACCCTGCTCTGCTGGCTGAGAATTGTTTCAGGGAACTACTAGGACGAGCAACCTATGGAAATATGAATAATGCTGTCAGACCAGTTTTCGCGTAAGTTGAAAATTCATGGAAGGTCTTATCTTAAGAATTTTTTAAATGTAATCCTCTAATTATGTCGCATTAATTTTCTTCTTCCTTTTCAACCCAAAGATTTCTATTAAGTTATTCATATTTCTTAAAAAAAATACCCCTGTTTTAATCTTATCTCTTTGTTGCCTGTCTGTTGACTTGAACACAGTTTTGGAGAAATGTGTGTCCTATTTTACTGATTTTAGAAGTGCAAGATAGTGATTTGGATGGCTTGTTGCCTCAGCTGGCCTGTCTTTTGAATGTGAAACTGTTTATTCAAGATGTTAATGTCCCATAGATGACTGTTGGGGTCAGTTAAGAGATGAGCCAAGTAAAATACAAGAATAACAAAGGAATACTGTGCCCAGATTAATGCATAAAGTTAAGATTTCTACTTTCTTGCAGTTTTCTTCGAAGATGTGTTTTGATATTCTGTGTGGAATATCTTTAATAGCTCATTTAGTAACGATTGGCAGATGTGCACACAGTGTGCACATTATGCACAAATACACACAGTACAAATTATAGCTGATTTATTAACCATCAAGTTCAGCGCTTTTCAGTTCCCTGCAGTCGTTTGAATCATTTTTGTACCAGGGACATTTCCCACAAATAATTCCCAGTTCTCTAGAACAGCATTAGTACTTGGTTTGGGGTTTCAGAACGTATCACACCTGCATTTGCTGTGGCAGATCCAAAGGTTTATGTATTCCAAGTATTATTTCCAGCTTAATTTCTTTTCTTACCCTTTGCGATCCTAAGGAGCCACTTGAGTCTTTGTGCACCTCTACGTGCCACATGCTGCGTTTGTGCACTGAAATCAGTAGATTATGGCCAGTTACTCAGAATACATTACCTCTTCTATGAGTAGAGAGTCCTTGTTGCCACTGTTTTTGTATTCCATTTTGAGGAAGAATTGCCAAAGAAGTTTATCTTTCTATACATAACTGCAGTAAAGGTTTAGTGTTTTTGAGGAACAGAGATGCGGAAAATGCAATTTCCAAGCTGCTTTTCCTAAACAAAATGGGGATACTCTATCTAATCAGCTTCAATTTGTGAATTAGCAGAACTAGTAAAACGAAATTTTGAGATAGTGAGTCCATTGCACTTCATCTGATTGGAAAACTTTGACTTGGTCTATGTATATTTTATTAGAAAACAGTTTTTCCTAATGGTTTTCAACCATTTCACAACTTTTAAGAACACTCTGGAAATAAAGATAAAGCCACTTATTACATACAGTGGTGATACTTATGATGCAAATTCAGTTCCCCCCTTGAAGGCTTGTTTCGTGTGGTGTTGGAGTATTGGTCAACATGCTGTCACTTCCTTGCAAAGCTGAGAGAAAAAGGCTTCTTGCATTGTGAGGCTGAGTACATTCGAAAATTGAAGGTTTTAAATACAATGAAGATAGTTGAAATCTGAAGTCAGTCTCCTGATACGGGTTTGGATTGACCTTAATTCTCCTTGCCTTTGGCAGGAAAATCTCCATGGTTATAAGCATCTCTACATTTAGAAATTCTCAAATTCTCATTTTTAATGAAATCTGACAGATCAGTCTGGCAAACTGCTTAATGAAAGACAAAAATTTTAGACTAATATGGTAAGAAAAATGTTGGGTTTTGTATCAACAGTCACAAGCTATTTAGACTTCCGTAGCATGAATTTGCAGTGGTGAATAGATGAGGCATATCCGGAGGGATACAGAAATGTAGTGACTATAAACAACTTCCCAAGTACAAGTTACAGCCTATTCATCTCACTGTATTTCCATTCTTGAGAGTTATCACATCATCTATGCCAGGGTTTTAAATATCAAAGGACCGGTGCTCAATATTCATTCAGCAAACATGATGCATGGGAAGATTATTTTGTATATTTCCATACACTCCTCAGTTCTGCTTTCTAATCACCAGTATCAGTTTTTCATTTTGTACTCTAAGGATTGCTTGCATGTGTGACAATGTGAAGGAGTTCAAGGCCTGTTAGTGGCTCTCATTCCATAAAGCAGTAATTTGCACCATTAGTTCTGCTGTTCCTTTTAATTTGAGAAATGTGGTTGTGCACATTTGCTCCATATTTGCAGCAAATCTTAATGGAAGGCAGAGTTTGGCATTTGTTAATCCAGTGATGAATTGCTTTGCAACCTTAGTTGAATATTCTTTATTAAAAGAAATGTAATTGGAAAAAAGGTTGGCAAGATGTGACTTGATTTTAGCTAAACTAAATGCACTGTGCTGAAAATACCATTTACCTCTTTTACATAAACAAAACTACATTGAATGCACTGCCTGCATTATGACAAGTAAAAAATATCATCTACAGTAATCGATGTTCTTTTTCTTAGAAGGAAAATTCCAGTACACAAAGTGTGCTGCTCATTGAGCTATTACACAAAACGTTAACCTAGGCTGTCTGCCCCCTGCTGTCCCATCAGTTCAGCTACCTGAAAAGGGTTTTTTTAAAAAAAACTTGGTAGAAGTGACCACAGGCTGCCTAAATGGATCTCTGGGGCAGGTAAAGAGGAACTGTCAAGGATAACAGAGAATGTGTGCTACCTGAAAGGTGAAAAGCATCAGTTCCAGTCAGGAGAAGATAGTGGAGAGTATGATTTTGTATTTGATGACATAAAACCAAAATAGGTTAGTTAAAATAAGCTGTCATGTACAAGAAATGATGGACTATACTGGGATGATATTAGGGAGAAAGAAGACGTGAATAAATATATTTTGAGCCACTAAACCTTGAAGGATTTGAAGAGGTAATTTTGTTTGTCTTTCTACCCCGGGGCAGGGTTAAATATGCCTCTGTGTTTGGAATGTGCACAGGAAAGGCAGCAATCCCCAACAGGTGGCCCAGTTTAATATTTAGTAGTGCAAATATGCTGTTATCTTTCCATACAAACACCTCTAAAATTCCGTAAGGATTTCTATTAAAGGTATGTAATGTGTCAAAATGGCAGTATACTTTTTTCAGCTCTGACTGCAAGATAATTTAGGGCACAGGAAAGGTTAGTTTTGTACTGGCTGGTTTAATCAACCTTGAAGGGGACCTGTGTACTCAGCTGGGTCACTGGGCTGGTAGCAGCTGGCCAGTGAGTTCAGAGACCTCCAGATTCCAGGCAAAGTAAGTTGATGCATCCATCAATCCTCACCTGTTCAGAGCACTGACTCCTTTCACCTGTGTGCTTTTGAGTTCATTACTTGAAGGATCTTTATATGCTTACTACCTTCTTTGAGAAAGGCCAGATCAATAATGATTCTGTAGCTGCGATACCTATTTAGAAACATTACTTAAATTCAGTTTCTGTAAGAAACTTTTTTGTGGGTTTTGGGCTTTGTTTTGGTTGGGTTTTTTTCTGTGGTGGTGGTGTTGGTTGGTTGGTTGGTTGGGTTTTGTTTCTTTTTCTGTAGGTAATTCCAATTAGAAAGCATCCCAAATTACTTTAATCAATCTTTTAGTTTTAAAAATGTATTTATTTTTGTCATGCTTTTGCAGGTACTTAGGTCTCCTTTTTTGAAAATTTGATGTGTGCCCTAGTCATAGCTTTCAGCTTAGTGCTTAAGTGGAATTTCTTTGCTTGACATGGACAACAGTTTTTCATCAGTGGTTCCTGTCCCATTTAAAGAGAAACTGATGCATTTATTGTTCTGATTCTGTTTTGATATTTCCTGCATGAAGTGTTGAAATGCTTCAGAATGATAAAGGAATATATACACAGAGTAGCTTTTTTTTTCCATTTATATTATTCATGAAACCACTGTGAAAATGGAAATAGTTTATAGAGTCTCTCTTCTGGATGTAACATTCAGCCATAATTATTTTATAGCACCTGATTCAAAACAAATTCTTTATCTTATTTAGAGTAGAAGTTTGTCAAGGTGTTATAACCATCTTCCTCAGTGTGTCTCTCTCATGTAAATAAGCGTATAATGTCACAGCCATTTTTATGCGTACACTTTGTATGAAAACTGTGTATTCTTAGCTGTATATCTTTGATATGAGTAGGTTCCTTAAATTTCTGACACTAGAATATCAGGAATTTCTGTTAGAGCCAGATGTTCTGTGATCACATCCTAATCTTTGAAAACAGCTGGATTTCTGAAGTTCTGATTTTCTGATCTAAGGTAGTAAGTCATTGTTTAGACATTTTATGTAAGGAAATAGTCCCTTTGAGGTGAATTTTGAGAAAACTGTAAGATACTGGTTATTATACCTGTGGAATGTCATTATTTCATGTCCTTTAATTTTTTCTTACAGGCATTTAGACCATCACAGGCTATGGGATCCCAATGAATTTGCTGTTTCCTGCTTCAAAATCATCATGTATTCTATACAGGTAGGATTTTCTCCAGGGACTTTTTTTTAACTTGCATACATGTTTCAAGCACATGAGACAGGTTTAAATGCTCACCTCACCAAGATAGTGATAGAAAGTAGATGAAGTCAAAGAATTCAAAAGATCCCTTTCCATAACTCCTTAGCCTTATTCTTCTTGGACTCAGTGATCTTAAAAGTCTTTTCCAACCTAAACGATTCTGTGAGTAAGAAGAGTAGGAACGTGGTCGTTACTGTAGCTGAATGCTGTATGGGTTTATTCTTATGAAATCACAGATGAAGCTTTTCTTTCCATTTCTTTTTTAATAGGCACAATATTCCCATCATGTAATACAAGAAATTCTTGGACACCTTGATGTTCGCAAAAGGGACTCACCGCGAGTTCGTGCTGGCATTATTCAGGTTCTTTTGGAAGCAGTTGCAATAGCAGCTAAAGGATCAATTGGTAAGTCGTCTTAAATTAAAGGCATCAGGCCAGTGGATATATTTGAAGGGTGGTGCTCATTTTTCCTTTGTTTTCAGACTGAACAAAAGCATATATTTTGAAAAGGTTTTGTTTTTATTGATTTTTTTTTTCCTCCTTTCTGCTGATAAAAGGCTTGAACTCTTACTTGGTTTACCATTACTCAAATGTACTTACTTGGTCTTTTGACTTTTATAATCCTTTGCATTGAAAAAATGAGTAAATGTGTTTTTACAGCCTTGTGAAAGACAGGAATTTATCTTTGGTAAGAAGTCACAAAGTCTGAGAGCACTGTGTGTGATTCTACAAAAATGTCAATAGCGCTGTCTCTGTGATACAGCTGCTGTGAGATGAACGGTAATGTGGGAGTCTACAGCTGAATGCTCTTTGAGAAATTATACCTTAGTAACTGTGAAGCAGCTGGAATAAGGTGAACTATGTCATTTAAGGTAGCATCGCATAGTTCCTTGAAGTGAGAGTAGTTATGAAAATGTGTACACACATGTGCTCTGCTGTTGTTTTTCTTTGGTCTCCTGAAACGTTATTGCTTTGCTTTGTTAGCTTGAGTCCAAACCTGTCTTTTCTCTTTATACAAGACTCACTTACATGCACGGACTTGTGAAGTCTTCTACCATGTTATGAAAAGAGCCCATAATTTTACCCAATATATAGAACTGGATTTTAGTAGCAGGTTTTGAAATAACTGAAATTCAGGTGCAAATACCTGCAGATTAACCCATTCTTGATGCTTAATTTCTGCAACCACTCATATCTTCAATGGAAAACTTGCATGGTGGGTTAACTCTGGCCGACAGCCATTTGCTCACTCCCCTTTGCCACAGGATAGGGAGAAGGTAGAAGGAAGGTGAGAAGTCTCATGGTTGAAGATGAAGACATTTTAATGGGTGAAGCAAAAGTTTTGTGCATAAGGAGAGCAAAGAAATTTATTCAGTACTTCCCATTGACAGGCAGCTATTTAGCCACCTCCTGGAAAGCAGAGCCTCAGCACTCATAATGGTTACTTGAGAAGACAAATGCCATATGAACAACTATCCTCCCTTCCTCCTCTTTTCCTTCAGCTATTATTGCTGAGCATGATGTTACATGGCATGTAATATCCCTTTAGTAGGTATGGATCAGCTGTCCCAGCTTGTCTCCTCTCAGTTCCTTGCATGCCCCAGCCTACTTATGTAGGGACAGAGTAGGGAAAAAAAAAGCGCCTTGACACTTGCTAGTGCTGTTTAGCAACAGCTGAAACACTTGTATGTTGTCAACACTTATCTTAGTCATAAATCCAAAGCACAGCATCCCAAGTTAACTCCATCTCAGCCAGACCCCATACAACTTCATAGTAGTGGATTACTCATATATTTCAGACTAGAAAAGGGTAGATTTAGGCTGGATATCAGGTAAAAGTTCTTCACTATGAGCGTGGTAGATCACAGGAACAGGTTAGCCAGAGAGGTGGTGGAGGCCCCATCCCTGGAGATATTCAAGGTCAGGCTTGATGAGGCTGTGAGCAACCTGATCTGGTAACATTGTGCCTGCTCACTGCAGGGGGGTTGGACTGGATGAGCTTTAAAGGTCCCTTCCAACCCAATACATTCTGTGATTCCATACCTGACAGCATTTCCTAATTCTACAGTAACTTCTAAAATACCGGATTGTAGGAACATTTTGAAAATTTATTTGTAGGCCACATCCTTCAGGCAGTGTATTTCACTTGTTCTTTGCATCTTAATCATATTTAACCTGAAAAAGGACTGAAGTGGTTAATACTTGTTTTCTTGAGGCATCTTTCCATTGACAGGTGCAATAATTGTTGTGTGTTGTTTCCAGGCCCAACAGTTCTGGAGGTTTTTAATACCTTGTTGAAGCACTTGCGCATCAGTGTTGACTTTGAGCTGGGTGATAGGCG